>NC_138303.1:2385000-2582500 GCF_965601325.2 Salmo salar
AACACAGTAACTTCCTCTGCTCCTAGTCCCCAGCATCCGTCTGTCCTCACCTCCATCCAACACAGTAACTTCCTCTGCTCCTAGTCCCCAGCATCCGTCTGTCCTCACCTCCATCCAACACAGTAACTTCTTCTGCTCCTAGTCCCCAGCATCCGTCTGGCCTCACCTCCATCCAACACAGTAACTTCCTCTGCTCCTAGTCCCCAGCATCCGTCTGGCCTCACCTCCATCCAACACAGTAACTTCCTCTGCTCCTAGTCCCCAGCATCCGTCTGGCCTCACCTCCATCCAACACAGTAACTTCCTCTGCTCCTAGTCCCCAGCATCCGTCTGGCCTCACCTCCATCCAACACAGTAACTTCCTCTGCTCCTAGTCCCCAGCATCCGTCTGGCCTCACCTCCATCCAACACAGTAACTTCCTCTGCTCCTAGTCCCCAGCATCCATCTGGTCTCACCTCCATCCAACACAGTAACTTCCTCTACTCCTAGTCCCCAGCATCCGTCTGGCCTCACCTCCATCCAACACAGTAACTTCCTCTGCTCCTAGTCCCCAGCATCCGTCTGGCCTCACCTCCATCCAACACAGTAACTTCCTCTACTCCTAGGCCCCAGCATCCGTCTGGCCTCACCTCCATCCAACACAGTAACTTCCTCTGCTCCTAGTCCCCAGCATCCGTGTGGCCTCACCTCCATCCAACACAGTAACTTCCTCTGCTCCTATTCCCCAGCATCCGTCTGGCCTCACCTCCATCCAACACAGTAACTTCCTCTGCTCCTAGTCCCCAGCATCCATCTGGCCTCACCTCCATCCAACACAGTAACTTCCTCTACTCCTAGTCCCCAGCATCCGTCTGGCCTCACCTCCATCCAACACAGTAACTTCCTCTGCTCCTTGTCCCCAGCATCTGTCTGGCCTCACCTCCATCCAACACAGTAACTTCCTCTTCTCCTATTCCCCAGCATCCGTCTGGCCTCACCTCCATCCAACACAGTAACTTCCTCTGCTCCTAGTCCCCAGCATCCATCTGGCCTCACCTCCATCCAACACAGTAACTTCCTCTACTCCTAGTCCCCAGCATCCGTCTGGCCTCACCTCCATCTAACACAGTAACTTCCTCTGCTCCTAGTCCCCAGCATCCGTCTGGCCTCACCTCCATCCAACACAGTAACTTCCTCTGCTCCTAGTCCCCAGCATCCGTCTGGCCTCACCTCCATCCAACACAGTAACTTCCTCTGCTCCTAGTCCCCAGCATCTGTCTGGCCTCACCTCCATCCAACACAGTAACTTCCTCTGCTCCTAGTCCCCAGCATCCGTCTGGCCTCACATCCATCCAACACAGTAACTTCCTCTGCTCCTAGTCCCCAGCATCCTTCTGGCCTCACCTCCATCCAACACAGTAACTTCCTCTACTCCTAGTCCCCAGCATCCGTCTGGCCTCAACTCAATCCAGCAAACTCCATGTCCAGGTCCCAGAGCTTCCCTGATCTTCAGCCTTTGTCCAGATTCCTACCGGGACTTCCTGGTCACCATTCCTTCCTGACCCCACGATTCTGCCATAACCAGATGTCATCACAGTCCGACCATTTCATACATCATTGATTTAAAAACAGCCCAACGTCTGCTCAGGTAACTCCTCCCATTGCCACTATTTCACAGCGTTATCATCGTACTACTACAGAACAATTTCCCTGATGGGTAATAATCTTGTACCGTAAAGTTGAATTCCACTGGTAGCTTTATAACTGTTAGACCAATTGGTCTAACAGGTGAATGCACCATTTTGTAAGTCGCTCTGGATAAGAGCATCTGCTAAATGACTTAAATGTAAATGTAATTGGGAAGCCCACTGTGATCTTCCTCTCGTCATTAAGAGACATGTTAAAAAAACATTTCTCTACAAGCTTTTCTTCATGATGTGTATTACTCTGCCTTCTCTATCCGCTATTTCTCTCTGGCAATACGCACCCTTTAAACACCTTAGAGTTAAAAAATAGAACAAATCCTTCATTCTCTACAGACCTTTCAGATCTAATGATGAGATATCAGGCCTGGGCCAAGGCTAGAAAAATGTAACTTTCACCAGATGACAATGTAGTGTATGCTAGTGCCCCTACAGACGACCAGGCTCGGTCAGAGCTTAGCGCCCCCACAGACCACCAGGCTCGGTCAGAGCTCAGTGCCCCTACAGACCACCAGGCTCGGTCAGAGCTCAGTGCCCCCACAGACCACCAGGCTCGGTCAGAGCTCAGTGCCCCTACAGACCACCAGGCTCGGTCAGAGCTCAGTGCCCCTACAGACCACCAGGCTCGGTCAGAGCTCAGTGCCCCCACAGACCACCAGGCTCGGTCAGAGCTCAGTGCCCCTACAGACCACCAGGCTCGATCAGAGCTCAGTGCCCCCACAGACCACCAGGCTCGGTCAGAGCTCAGTGCCCCTACAGACCACCAGGCTCGGTCAGAGCTTAGTGCCCATACAGACCACCAGGCTCGGTCAGAGCTCAGTGCCCCTACAGACCACCAGGCTCGGTCAGAGCTCAGTGCCCCTACAGACCACCAGGCTCGGTCAGAGCTTAGTGCCCCTACAGACCACCAGGCTCGGTCAGAGCTCAGTGCCCCCACAGACCACCAGGCTCGGTCAGAGCTCAGTGCCCCTACAGACCACCAGGCTCGGTCAGAGCTCAGTGCCCCTACAGACCACCAGGCTCGGTCAGAGCTCAGTGCCCCCACAGACCACCAGGCTCGGTCAGAGCTCAGTGCCCCTACAGACCACCAGGCTCGGTCAGAGCTCAGTGCCCCCACAGACCACCAGGCTCGGTCAGAGCTCAGTGCCCCTACAGACCACCAGGCTCGGTCAGAGCTCAGTGCCCCTACAGACCACCAGGCTCGGTCAGAGCTCAGTGCCCCCACAGACCACCAGGCTCGGTCAGAGCTCAGTGCCCCCACAGACCATAATGACACAATAACCCATAATGACTCAATAACCCATAATGACACAATACCTCATAATGACTCAATACCCCATAATGACACAATAACCCATAATGACTCAATAACCCATAATGACACAATACCTCATAATGACTCAATACCACATAATGACTCAATACCACATAATGACACTATACCCCATAATGCCTCAATACCCCATAATGACTCAATACCCCATAATGACTCAATACCCATAATGACTCAATACCCCATAATGACACAATACCTCATAATGACTCAATACCCCATAATGACACAATACCCCATAATGACTCAATACCCCATAATGACTCAATACCCCATAATGACTCAATACCCCATAATGACTCAATACCCATAATGTCAAAACAGGTCTGTTGAAATGTTTGCAAATTTATAAAAAAATAAAAACAGAAATAGCCCTGCCACTCGGGGCTCCCCAGTGGTGCAGCGATCTAAGACAACACATCTCAGTGCTACAGGCGTCACTACAGACACCCTGGATCGATTCCAGGCTGTATCACAACCGGCCGTGATTGGGAGTCCCATAGGGCGGCACACAATTGTCCCAGCGTCGTCCGGGTTTGGCCGGGGTAGGCCGTCATTGTAAATAAGAATTTATTCTTAACTGACTTGCCTAGTTAAATAAAGGTTAAATTAAAATATTATAATAATTTACAAAAGTATTCAGACCCTTTGCTATGAGACTCGAAATTGTGCTCAGGTTCATCCTGTTTCCATTGATCATCCTTGAGATATTTCTACAACTTGATTGGAGTCCACCTGTGGTAAATTCTGAGACAGGATTGTGTCGAGGCACAGATCTGGGGAAGGGTACAAAAATATTGAAGGTCCCCAAGAACACAATGGCCTCCACTAGATAATAAACAAAAGTGAAATAAACAATAAAAATGAACAGTAAACATTACACTCACAAAAGTTACAAAATAATAAAGACATTACAAATGTCATACTATGTGCAAATGGTTTAAGTACAAAAGGGAAAATAAATCAACATAAAATATGGGTTGTATTTACAATGGTGTTTGTTCTTCACTGGTTGCCCTTTTCTTGTGGCAACAGGTCACAAATCTTGCTGCTGTGATGGACACTGTTGTATTTCACCCAATAGATATGGGAGTTTATCAAAATTGGGTTTGTTTTCGAATTCTTTGTGGATCTGTGTAATCTGAGGGAAATATGTGTCTCTAATATGGTCATACATTTGGCAGGAGGTTAGGAAGTACAGCTCAGTTTCCACCTCATTTTGTTGGCAGTGTGCCCATAGCCTATCTTCTCTTGAGAGCCAAGAGGCGCTCTCTCTCTCTCTCTCTCTTCTCTCTCTCTCTCTCCTTCCCTCCCTTTCGCTCTTTTTCTCTCTCTCTCCTTCCCTCCCTTTCGCTCTTTCTCTCTCTCTCCCCCTCTCTTTCTTTGCCTCTCTCCCCTCCTTCTCTCTCTCTCTCCCTCCTCTCTCCCTCCTCTCTCTTTTCCCATCTCTCTCTCCCCCTCTCTCTTTTCCTCTCTCCCCTCCTTCCCTCTCTCCCTCTCTCTCCCTCTCTCCCTCTCTCTCCCCTCTCCCCTCTCTCTCTCTCCCCCCCTCTCTCTCCCCCCTCTCTCTTTTTCCCTCTCTCTTTTCCCCTCTATTCTCCCCACCTCTCTCTCTCCCCCTCTCTCTTTCCCTCTCTCTTTTCCCATCTCCCCCTCTCTTTTCCTTTCTCTCTCCCCCTCTATCTTTTCCTCTCTCTCTTTGCCTCTCTCCCCTCCTTCTCTCTCTCTCTCCCTCCTCTCTCTCTCCCTCCTCTCTCTTTTCCCATCTCTCTCTCCCCCTCTCTTTTCCTCTCTCCCCTCCTTCGCTCTCTCTCCCGCTCTCCCTCTCTCTCCCTCTCTCTCTCCCCTCTCTCTCTCTCCCCCCTCTCTCTCTCTCTCTCTCCCCCTCTCTCTTTTTCCCTCTCTCTTTTCCCCTCTATTCTCCCCACCTCTCTCTCTCCCCCTCTCTCTTTCCCTCTCTCTTTTCCCATCTCCCCCTCTCTTTTCCTTTCTCTCTCCCCCTCTATCTTTTCCTCTCTCTCTCCTCCTCTCCCCCCTCTCCAGACATCGTGAAACAAGCTGTGAAGGAGTACAGGAACATCTACCCTGAGACGTGTGTTTGAGACAGTGTTTGGTCTGAAGCTGGTGGAGATCGACTCTAAGAACCACGTCTACATCCTCATCAACAAACTGGAGCAGCTAGAGGGAGAATCTCTCAACATGTAGATCACTGTGTGGAAAGACTAGAGGGAGAATCTCTCAACATGTAGGTCACTGTGTGGAAAGACTAGAGGGAGAATCTCTCAACATGTAGGTCACTGTGTGGAAAGACTAGAGGGAGAATCTCTCAAGATGGAGGTCACTGTGTGGAAAGACTAGAGGGAGAATCTCTCAAGATGGAGGTCACTGTGTGGAAAGACTAGAGGGAGAATCTCTCAAGATGGAGGTCACTGTGTGGAAAGACTAGAGGGAGAATCTCTCAACATGGAGGTCACTGTGGAAAGACTAGAGGGGGATCTCTCAAGATGGAGGTCACTGTGTGGAAAGACTAGAGGGAGAATCTCTCAACATGTAGGTCACTGTGTGGAAAGACTAGAGGGACAATCTCTCAACATGTAGGTCACTGTGTGGAAAGACTAGAGGGAAAATCTCTCAAGATGGAGGTCACTGTGTGGAAAGACAAGAGGGAGAATCTCTCAACATGTAGGTCACTGTGTGGAAAGACTAGAGGGAGAATCTCTCAAGATGGAGGTCACTGTGTGGAAAGACTAGAGGGACAATCTCTCAACATGTAGGTCACTGTGTGGAAAGACTAGAGGGAAAATCTCTCAACATGTAGGTCACTGTGTGGAAAGACTAGAGGGACAATCTCTCAACATGTAGGTCACTGTGTGGAAAGACTAGAGGGAAAATCTCTCAAGATGGAGGTCACTGTGTGGAAAGACAAGAGGGAGAATCTCTCAACATGTAGGTCACTGTGTGGAAAGACTAGAGGGAGAATCTCTCAAGATGGAGGTCACTGTGTGGAAAGACTAGAGGGAGAATCTCTCAAGATGTAAGCCCCAGGAAGACACCCCCTCCCCTACAGGAAGACTCCAAGCAGACACCCCCTCCCCTACAGGAAGACACCCCCTCCCCTACAGGAAGACTCCAGGAAGACACCCCCTCCCCTACAGGAAGACTCCAGGAAGACACCCCCTCCCCTGCAGGAAGACCGCAGGAAAACATCCCCTCCCCAACAGGAAGACACCCCCTCTCCTACAGGAAGACACCCCTCCCCTACAGGAAGACACCCCTCTCCTACAGGAAGACACCCCCTCCCCTACAGGAAGACACCCCCTCCCCTACAGGAAGACACCCCCTCTCCTACAGGAAGACCCCAAGAAGACACCCCCTCTCCCACAGGAAGACACCCCCTCTCCTACAGGAAGATCCCAGGAAGACACCCCCTCCCCCACAGGAAGATCCCAGGAAGACACCCCCTCCCCTACAGGAAGATCCCAGGAAGACACTCCTTCCCCAACAGGAAGACACCCCCTCCCCCCAGGAAGACACCCCCTCCCCTACAGGAAGAGACTCCCTCCCCAACAGGAAGACCCCAGGAAGACACCCCCTCCCCCACAGGAAGATCCCAGGAAGACACCCCCTCCCCTACAGGAAGACCCCAGGAAGACACCCCCTCCCCTACAGAAAGACCCCAGGAAGACACCCCCTCCCCTACAGGAAGAGACTCCCTCCCCAACAGGAAGACCCCAGGAAGACACCCCCTCCCCTACAGGAAGAGACTCCCTCCCCAACAGGAAGACCCCCAGGAAGACACCCCCTCCCCTACAGGAAGACCCCAGGAAGACACTCCCTCCCCTACAGGAAGATCCCAGGAAGACACCCCCTCCCCGCAGGAAGACACCCCCTCCCCTACAGGAAGACCCCAGGAAGACACCCCCTCCCCTACAGGAAGATCCCAGGAAGACACCCCCTCCCCGCAGGAAGACCCCAGGAAGACACCCCCTGCCCTACAGGAAGAACACACCAAGCTGGCTCACTACAGAAACAGGAGATGGACTAGTGTCCTGTCCTCTCCCTCTCCTCTCCCCTTCTCCCTCTCCTCTCCTCTCCTCTCCTCTCCTCTCCTCTCCTCTCCTCTCCTCTCCTCTCCTCTCCTCTCCTCTCCTCTCCTCTCCTCTCCCTCTCCCTCTCCTCTCCCTCTCCCTCTCCCTCTCCCTCTTCCTCTCCTCTCCCCTTCTCCTCTATCTCTCCACATTAGAACCGGATGTTCAACACAGGAAACTCCTGCTAGCCAGAACACAGATAGCTTGTTCGTGATAGAGCGTGTGTGTGAGTGTGTACAGACAGAAAGAATGGGGTGTGTCATAAATCTGCTGACATTGACTGTATATATATACACACACACACACACACACACACACACACACACACACACACACACACACACACACACACACACACACACACACACACACACACACACACACACACACACGATATTGGTCATATATACAGTACCAGTCAGAAGTTTGGACACACCTACTCATTCCAGGGTTTTTCTTTATTTTTACTATTTTCTACATTGTAGAATAATAGTGAAGACTTTAAAACTATGAAATAACACATAAGGAATCGTGTAGTAACCAAAAAAGTGTTAAACAAATCAAAATATGTTTTGGATTTTTCAAAGTAGGCACCCTTTGCCTTGATGACAACTTTGTACACTCTTGGCATTCTCTCAACCAGCTTCATGAGGTAGTCACCTGGAATGCATTTCAATTAACAGGTGTGCCTTGTTAAATGGTAATTTGTGGAATGTCTTTCCTTGTTAATGCGTTTGAGCCAATCAGTTGTGTTCTGCCTGTCCTGACCCTGATTTTGCCCGCCGTCTTGTACATGCCTGACTCTGATTTGGATTATGACCCTTTGCCTGCCTTGACTTACCTTCTGCCTGCCCCTTGAACTATAATAAACTCTTAGACTCGTACTATCCACCTCCTGTGTGTCACGACTCCCGCCGAAGTCGACCCCTCTCCTTGTTCGGGCGGCGTTCGGCGGTCGACGTCACTGGCTTACTAGTTGCCACCGATCGATGTTTCACTGTTCGTTTGGTTTTGTCTTTATTGTGTACACCTGTTTTGATTTTCCCTAATTATGTTCATTATTTAAACCTCTGCATTTCCCGTTTTTCTTGTCGGTGATTGTTTGTCTGTTTTATGTAGTTGGAGGTGTTTCTCCAAACTATGTATTTTGATGAGAAGATTGATGGATGATTTTAGTAAACACGTTTTGTTTACCTTTATCCCTGTGTCCTGCGCCTGACTCCTCCACTTCTCTAAGAAAAGCATTACACTGTGTCGTGATAATACGAACTGGCCGTGACTGACCCAGCAGACCCGGACCAGCTCCGAAACGCTGTCTCCTCCCAAGGAGCCACCATTGGAAGACACGAGGAGTTACTTCAAGGTCTTATGGAAGGATTCCAGACCTTGGCGGAATGCCATGACCGTGTCTTCAATACATTGCTGAAGCAATTTCGCAGATTTTTTGTTAGGCAGCCCACCACTACAGTAACCCCCCAGGCTGTCAGATACCCCGCTACAGTAACCCTCCCAGACTGTCAGTTACCCCGCTACCAGCGATGCTTCTCCCCAATCTACCCCGGCTTACCTCCTCCGGAGCGCTGTGCTGGAGATCCAGGATCCTGCCGGGAGTTTCTCTCCCAGTGTTCTCTCATCTTTGAGCTGCAGCCCTCTTAATTTCCCTCGGATCACTCCAGGATAGCGTACTTGATAATGCTGATATCTGGGTGGGCTCTCACCTGGGCTACGGCGGTGTGGGAGCAGCAGTCCACCGTTTGCTTCAAGCTGGAAAAGTTTGTGGCGGAGGTTCGATTCTCCATTGTCCAAGAGAGAGGCAGCTCGTCAGCTGCTCCAACTACGTCAGGACTCACGTAGTGTGGCAGACTACGCAGTGAATTTTCACATGTTGGCGGTTGAGAGTGCCTGGAACCCATAAGCCCTGTTTGACGCGTCCCTTTGCGGATTATCGGAGGTGATTAAAGACGAGCTCGCAGCACGGGAGCTGCCCATGGACTTTGACTCCCTCATGGCCTTGACCATTCGGATTGATGGGCAGCTACGGGAACGTAGGAGGGAGAGGCAATCTGTTTCCTGTCACCCTCGCTCGTCCTTGATTTCCACCTCGCCTCCAAGGAATCCCAGAAATCCACGTTTCCGAGTGGATCCGATGTCACCCGAGTTCTCTCGGAAATCACAGAGGGCTGTCGAATCGTCTCCTCCCGAGCCCATGCAACTGGGCAGGGCTAGATTGTCTCCTGCTGTGCGCTACACAGACTAAACACCAAGAGCTGTCTGTATTGTGGAGTTACGAGACATTTCATATCTACCTGCCCATTAAAAGTCCAGGCTCATCAAGTAGGTACGAGTACGCTGGTGAGCCGTATGGGGAGTTTCTCGTCTCCCATTTCTCGTACCCCTCTCCATGCTATCCTGTTGTGGGGTGACCAATCCAAATCTCGCCGGGTGCTCATTGACTCTGAGGCTGACGAGAGCTTTATGGACGCTACCCTGGTGTCGTAGCTGCGAATCCCCACTCTCTCCATTCGTATTGACGTCAGAGCGCTACGTTTCCCATTAACCTGAGAGTGTCAGGTAATCACAGTGAGTCTACGCAGTTCCTGCCCATTGAATCCCCTCATGCACCCGTGGTCTTGGGGTTTTCATGGCTTCAGAGGCACAATCCTCTGATCGGCTGGGTTACTGGTTCTATCATGGGTTAGAGCCCGTTCTGCCATGCACATTGTCTGAAGTCGGCGCAGGGACGTCTTCCTGCGGGCTTGGGAGATGCCTCGGATCTCTCCACCATTCCCGCAAAGTACCAGGAATTCCTGAAGGTTTTCAATAAGGCCCGCGCTACATCTCTCCCTCCGCATCGACCCTACGACTTCGCTATCAACCCTCTTCCGGGTACTACACTGCCTTGGGGGCGGCTTTATTCCCTGTCGGGTCCGGAGACCAAGACTATGGAGAGGTACATTGAGGATTCTCTTGCTGCACGGAGTATTTGTCCATCTGCCTCCCCCGCCGGCGCAGGGTTCTTCTTTGTGGAGAAGGACAAAACCCTGTGCCCATGTATCAACTGCCGGGGCCTAAATGACCGTACCGTTAAAAACTGTTACCCTCTACCGCTCATCTCTTCTGCTTTCAAGCCTTTCCAGGGGGCGACGATCTTCTCTAAGTTGGACCTTCGGAACGCCTACCATCTGGTTTGGATATGGGAAGGAGACGAATGGAAAACAGCTTTTAACATGGCTAGCTGGTACTATATGCCATTCGGACTGACCAATGCTCTCGCAGTGTTCCAGGCCCTGCTCAACAATGTGTTCCATGATATGTTAAACCGTTTCGTGTTTGTCTACCTTGACGATATCCTAATTTTTTCCCGGTCAGCTCAAGAACACGCCCTCCTCGTCTGACAGGTCCTTCAGCGTCTCCTGGAGAATCAGCTTTTTGTTAAGCAGGGTAAGTCATTACTGCTGGAAATATTCAGATGGACTCTGACAAGGTGAGAGTGGTGGTGGATTGGCCTCAACCCACATCCAGAGTGCAGCTGCAACGTTTCCTGGGATTTGCTAACTTCTACCGCCGCTTCATCCGGGGTTACAGCACCCCGGCTTCCTCCCTCTCTGCACTCACCTCTCCCAAGTTTCCATTCACATGGTCTCCAGCCTCTGACCAGGTGTTCTCGAACCTCAAGCATCGATTCACCACAGATCCCATCTTAGTCCATCCAGACCCTTCCCGTCAGTTCGTGGTAAAGGTTGACGCCTCAAACGTCGGAATGGGGGCCGTCCTGTCCCATCGTTCTGCCCAGGACCAAAAGTTGCATCCCTGCGCCTACCTTTCCCATCGTCTGAACCCCGCTGAGAGGAACTATAACGTGGGAAATCGAGAACTACTCACGGTCAAGATGGCATTGGAGGAGTAGAGGCACTGGTTAGAGGGGGCAGAACATCCATTCATAGTGTGGACTGATCACAAGAACCTGGAATATCTCCACACCGTCAAGCGTCTCAACTCTAGGCAAGCGCAATGGGCCCTGCTTTTCACTCGGTTCTACTTTACCATCTCCTACCGCCTGGGGTCCAAGAATGTGAAGCCGGATGCGCTCTCATGCCTCGCACGCCTCTCTAGTCCCGCTGCTATACTGTCTGACCCTGAGACCCTAACCCTAACTCTAACCCGGCTACCGGATGTTTGTTACTACATGATTCCATATGTGTTATTGCATAGTTTTGATGTCTTCACTATCGTTCTACAATGTAGAAAATAGTAAAAATAAATAAAAACCCTTGAATGAGTAGATGTTCTAAATATTTTGACTGGTACTGTATATATATATATATCTGTGTCCATATTTTCCATGAGTTTCTAGTGGATAAATCATTCAAGAGAAATGTACCTAATTAATGACAAAACATGGAATTAACATTATTGTCAATAAACTATGCAACTATTCAAATAGTTTTCTTTATTCACAACTGCCACCAGTTTGACGCCAAAACATTGACAACAAATACACATTAACATAGTCAAATAAATAAAAGTGTGTAATAAAAATATAGTCCTAAAGGATATTTCATGCAAAAAATCCTCATAAACACCAAAGGTATTCACTAAATTGATGGCTGGTATTTATTTAGGATAATATTTCATAGCTTTGTCATATATATATTTTTTTATCGTCTTATTTAATTATTTCCTATATTTCACATGATAAGGCCACACAGAAGGCAATAGATAATTACAGACGCAGAGTAGGTGAATGGATTATCTCTGCATTTGTGGTTCCCACCGTGAAGCATGGAGGAGGAGGTGTGAATTTAATTATTTCCTATATTTCACATGATAAGGCCACACAGAAGGCAATAGATAATTACAGACCAGTGATAATCTGGAGTAATCTTTATTATCACCCCGCTCCTTTGTCAAACACATTTTCTTTTACGACATCCTTTTATTCATTCATTCAGCCTCTTGAGTCCACTGGTCCCATTCATTCACTCAGCCTATTGAGTCCACTGGTCCCATTCATTCACTCAGCCTATTGAGTCCACTGGTCCCATTCATTCACTCAGCCTATTGAGTCCACTGGTCCCATTCATTCACTCAGCCTATTGAGTCCACTGGTCCCATTCATTCACTCAGCCTATTGAGTCCACTGGTCCCATTCATTCACTCAGCCTATTGAGTCCACTGGTTCCATTCATTCACTCAGCCTATTGAGTCCACTGGTCCCATTCATTCATTCAGCCTATTGAGTCCACTGGTCCCATTCATTCACTCAGCCTATTGAGTCCACTGGTCCCATACATTCACTCAGCCTATTGAGTCCACTGGTCCCATTCATTCACTCAGCCTGTTGAGTCCACTGGTTCCATTCATTCACTCAGCCTATTGAGTCCACTAGTCCCATTCATTCACTCAGCCTATTGAGTCCACTGGTTCCATTCATTCACTCAGCCTATTGAGTCCACTGGTTCCATTCATTCACTCAGCCTATTGAGTCCACTGGTCCCATTCATTCACTCAGCCTATTGAGTCCACTGGTCCCATTCATTCACTCAGCCTATTGAGTCCACTGGTCCCATTCATTCACTCAGCCTATTGAGTCCACTGGTTCCATTCATTCACTCAGCCTATTGAGTCCACTGGTCCCATTAATTCACTCAGCCTATTGAGTCCACTGGTTCCATTCATTCACTCAGCCTATTGAGTCCACTGGTTCCATTCATTCACTCAGCCTATTGAGTCCACTGGTCCCATTCATTCACTCAGCCTATTGAGTTCACTGGTCCCATTCATTCACTCAGCCTATTGAGTCCACTGGTCCCATTCATTCACTCAGCCTATTGAGTCCACTGGTCCCATTCATTCACTCAGCCTATTGAGTCCACTGGTCCCATTCACACAGAACTACCCTACGCCTTGACCACATTCTCCCCTTTCTCTCCAGATTAAATTCTGTAACTAGTGAGGTCTGGCCACCCGACAACCTGCCCGCTCGCCCTCATCCCCTCCTCCCTTCTCCAGACCATCTCTGGAGACCTTCTCCCATTCCTCACTTCCCTCATCCCCTCCTCCCTTCTCCAGACCATCTCTGGAGACCTTCTCCCATTCCTCACTTCCCTCATCCCCTCATCCCCTTCTCCAGACCATCTCTGGAGACCTTCTCCCATTCCTCACTTCCTTCATCCCCTTCTCCAGACCATCTCTGGAGACCTTCTCCCATTCCTCACTTCCCTCATCAACTCCTTCCTGTCCCTACTGACTTCAAAATGGCCTGAGTTGCTGCTCTCCTTAAGAAACCAACACTCAACTCCTCTGATGTTAACGACAGTCCTGTATTCCTTCTTTCTTTTCTTTCCAAAACACTTCAGCGTGCTCTCTCTGATCAACTCTCTCGTTATCTCTCTCAGAACGATTTCTAGACCCTTAACCAGTCAGACTTCAAGACGGGTCAGTCAACCGAGACTGCACTTCTCTGTGTCACGGAGGCTCTCCTCACTGCCAACGCTGACTCTCTCTCCTCCATTCACATCCTCCTAGATCTATCCGCTGCCTTCAACACTGTGAACCATCAGATCCTCCTCTCCACCATCTCAGGGCTGGGCGTCTCAGACTCTGTACACTCTTGGATTGCATCCTACCTGGCAGGCCTACCTGACACTCAACTACTTTTCTCCGTCCCCTCTTCTGACGCTCAGGTGGCGACACACATCTCTGCGTGCCTGGCAGATATCTCAACTTGGATGTCGACCCACCACCTCAAGCTCAACCTCGACAAGAAGGAGCTGCTATTCCTCCCGGGGAAGGCCTGCCACTCTCCTGGAGGGGGGGGCTAAATAACAACCTGCCACTCTCCTGGAGGGGGGGCTAAATAACAACCTGCCACTCTCCTGGAGGGGGGGGGGGGCTAAATAACAACCTGCCACTCTCCTGGAGGGGGGGCAGGCCTAAATAACAACCTGCCACTCTCCTGGAGGGGGGGGGGGGGCTAAATAACAACCTGCCACTCTCCTGGAGGGGGGGGGGGGGCCTAAATAACAACCTGCCACTCTCCTGGAGGGGGGGGGGGGGGCTAAATAACAACCTGCCACTCTCCTGGAGGGGGGGGGGGGGGCTAAATAACAACCTGCCACTCTCCTGGAGGGGGGGGCTAAATAACAACCTGCCACTCTCCTGGAGGGGGGGCTAAATAACAACCTGCCACTCTCCTGGAGGGGGGGGGGGGGTAAATAACAACCTGCCACTCTCCTGGAGGGGGGGGGGCTAAATAACAACCTGCCACTTTCCTGGAGGGGGGGGGGGGGCTAAATAACAACCTGCCACTCTCCTGGAGGGGGGGGGGGGGGCTAAATAACAACCTGCCACTCTCCTGGAGGGGGGGGGGGGGCTAAATAACAACCTGCACTCTCCTGGAGGGGGGGGGGGGCTAAATAACAACCTGCCACTCTCCTGGAGGGGGGGGGGGGGGCTAAATAACAACCTGCCACTTTCCTGGAGGGGGGGGGGGGCTAAATAACAACCTGCCACTCTCCTGGAGGGGGGGGTGGCTAAATAACAACCTGCCACTCTCCTGGAGGGGGGGGGGGCTAAATAACAACCTGCACTCTCCTGGAGGGGGGGGGGGGCTAAATAACAACCTGCCACTCTCCTGGAAGGGGGGGGGGGGGTAAATAACAACCTGCCACTCTCCTGCAGGGGGGGGGGGGGAAATAACAACCTGCCACTCTCCTGGAGGGGGGGGGGGGGGCTAAATAACAACCTGCCACTCTCCTGGAGGGGGGGGGGGGGGCCTAAATAACAACCTGCCACTCTCCTGGAGGGGGGGCCTAAATAACAACCTGCCACTCTCCTGGAGGGGGGGGGGGGGGCTAAATAACAACCTGCCACTCTCCTGGAGGGGGGGGGGGGGGTAAATAACAACCTGCCACTCTCCTGGAGGGGGGGGGGGGGGCTAAATAACAACCTGCCACTCTCCTGGAGGGGGGGGGGGCGCTATATAACAACCTGCCACTCTCCTGGAGGGGGGGGGGGGGCTAAATAACAACCTGCCACTCTCCTGGAGGGGGGGGGCTAAATAACAACCTGCCACTCTCCTGGAGGGGGGGGCTAAATAACAACCTGCCACTCTCCTGGAGGGGGGGCTAAATAACAACCTGCCACTCTCCTGGAGGGGGGGGGGGTAAATAACAACCTGCCACTCTCCTGGAGGGGGGGGGGCTAAATAACAACCTGCCACTCTCCTGGAGGGGGGGGCTAAATAACAACCTGCCACTCTCCTGGAGGGGGGGCTAAATAACAACCTGCCACTCTCCTGGAGGGGGGTAAATAACAACCTGCCACTCTCCTGGAGGGGGGGGGGGCTAAATAACAACCTGCCACTCTGCTGGAGGGGGGGGGGGGGGGCTAAATAACAACCTGCCACTCTCCTGGAGGGGGGGGGGGGGCGAAATAACAACCTGCCACTCTCCTGGAGGGGGGGGCTAAATAACAACCTGCCACTCTCCTGGAGGGGGGGGGGGCTAAATAACAACCTGCCACTCTGCTGGAGGGGGGGGGGGGGGGCTAAATAACAACCTGCCACTCTCCTGGAGGGGGGGGGGGGGCGAAATAACAACCTGCCACTCTCCTGGAGGGGGGGGCTAAATAACAACCTGCCACTCTCCTGGAGGGGGGGGGGGGGGGCGAAATAACAACCTGCCACTCTCCTGGAGGGGGGGGGGGCTAAATAACAACCTGCCACTCTGCTGGAGGGGGGGGGGGGGGCTAAATAACAACCTGCCACTCTCCTGGAGGGGTGGGGTGCTAAATAACAACATGCCACTCTCCTGGAGGGGGGGGGGGCTAAATAACAACCTGCCACTCTCCTGGAGGGGGGGGGTGCTAAATAACAACATGCCACTCTCCTGGAGGGGGGGGGGGCGAAATAACAACCTGCCACTCTCCTGGAGGGGGGGGGTGCTAAATAACAACATGCCACTCTCCTGGAGGGGGGGGGGGCTAAATAACAACCTGCCACTCTCTTGGAGGGGGGGGGGCGCTATATAACAACCTGCCACTCTCCTGGAGGGGGGGGGGGGGGCTAAATAACAACCTGCCACTCTCCTGGAGGGGGGGGGCTAAATAACAACCTGCCACTCTCCTGGAGGGGGGGATAACAACCTGCCACTCTCCTGGAGGGGGGGCTAAATAACAACCTGCCACTCTCCTGGAGGGGGGGGCTAAATAACAACCTGCCACTCTCCTGGAGGGGGGGCTAAATAACAACCTGCCACTCTCCTGGAGGGGGGGGGTAAATAACAACCTGCCACTCTCCTGGAGGGGGGGGGGGCTAAATAACAACCTGCCACTCTCCTGGAGGGGGGGGGGGGGGGCTAAATAACAACCTGCCACTCTCCTGGAGGGGGGGGGGGGGGGGCGAAATAACAACCTGCCACTCTCCTGGAGGGGGGGGGCTAAATAACAACCTGCCACTCTCCTGGGGGGGGGGGCCTAAATAACAACCTGCCACTCTCCTGTAGGGCGGGGGGCTAAATAACAACCTGCCACTCTCCTGGGGGGGGGGCTAAATAACAACCTGCCACTCTCCAGGAGGGGGTGGGCCTAAATAACAACCTGCCACTCTCCTGGAGGGGGGGGGGGCTAAATAACAACCTGCCACTCTCCTGGAGGGGGGGTCCTAAATAACAACCTGCCACTCTCCTGGAGGGGGGGGGGGGTGTAAATAACAACCTGCCACTCTCCTGGATGGGGGGGGGGGGCTAAATAACAACCTGCCACTCTCCTGGGGGGGGGGGGGGGGCTAAATAACAACCTGCCACTCTCCTGGAGGGGGGGGCTAAATAACAACCTGCCACTCTCCTGGAGGGGGGGGGGGCTAAATAACAACCTGCCACTCTCCTGGAGGGGGGGGGGGGGGGGCTAAATAACAACCTGCCACTCTCCTGGAGGGGGGGGGGGCCTAAATAACAACCTGCCACTCTCCTGGAGGGGGGGGGGGCTAAATAACAACCTGCCACTCTCCTGGAGGGGTGGGGGGGCTAAATAAGAACCTGCCACTCTCCTGGAGGGGGGGGGGGCGAAATAACAACCTGCCACTCTCCTGGAGGGGGGGGGTGCTAAATAACAACATGCCACTCTCCTGGAGGGGGGGGGGGCTAAATAACAACCTGCCACTCTCTTGGAGGGGGGGGGGCGCTATATAACAACCTGCCACTCTCCTGGAGGGGGGGGGGGGGCTAAATAACAACCTGCCACTCTCCTGGAGGGGGGGGGCTAAATAACAACCTGCCACTCTCCTGGAGGGGGGGATAACAACCTGCCACTCTCCTGGAGGGGGGGCTAAATAACAACCTGCCACTCTCTTGGAGGGGGGGGGGCGCTATATAACAACCTGCCACTCTCCTGGAGGGGGGGGGGGGGCTAAATAACAACCTGCCACTCTCCTGGAGGGGGGGGGCTAAATAACAACCTGCCACTCTCCTGGAGGGGGGGATAACAACCTGCCACTCTCCTGGAGGGGGGGCTAAATAACAACCTGCCACTCTCCTGGAGGGGGGGGCTAAATAACAACCTGCCACTCTCCTGGAGGGGGGGCTAAATAACAACCTGCCACTCTCCTGGAGGGGGGGGGTAAATAACAACCTGCCACTCTCCTGGAGGGGGGGGGGGCTAAATAACAACCTGCCACTCTCCTGGAGGGGGGGGGGGGGCTAAATAACAACCTGCCACTCTCCTGGAGGGGGGGGGGGGGGGGGCGAAATAACAACCTGCCACTCTCCTGGAGGGGGGGGGCTAAATAACAACCTGCCACTCTCCTGGGGGGGGGGGCCTAAATAACAACCTGCCACTCTCCTGTAGGGCGGGGGGCTAAATAACAACCTGCCACTCTCCTGGGGGGGGGGGCTAAATAACAACCTGCCACTCTCCAGGAGGGGGTGGGCCTAAATAACAACCTGCCACTCTCCTGGAGGGGGGGGGGGCTAAATAACAACCTGCCACTCTCCTGGAGGGGGGGTCCTAAATAACAACCTGCCACTCTCCTGGAGGGGGGGGGGGTGTAAATAACAACCTGCCACTCTCCTGGATGGGGGGGGGGGCTAAATAACAACCTGCCACTCTCCTGGGGGGGGGGGGGGGGCTAAATAACAACCTGCCACTCTCCTGGAGGGGGGGGCTAAATAACAACCTGCCACTCTCCTGGAGGGGGGGGGGGCTAAATAACAACCTGCCACTCTCCTGGAGGGGGGGGGGGGGGCTAAATAACAACCTGCCACTCTCCTGGAGGGGGGGGGGGCCTAAATAACAACCTGCCACTCTCCTGGAGGGGGGGGGGGCTAAATAACAACCTGCCACTCTCCTGGAGGGGTGGGGGGGCTAAATAAGAACCTGCCACTCTCCTGGAGGGGGGGGGGGGCTAAATAACACCCTGCCACTCTCCTGGGGGGGGGGCTAAATAACAACCTGCCACTCTCCTGGAGGGGGGGGGGCTAAATAATAACCTGCCACTCTCCTGGAGGGGGGGGGGGGCTAAATAACAACCTGCCACTCTCCTGGAGGGGGGGTGGGGCTAAATAACAACCTGCCACTCTCCTGGAGGGGGGGGGGGGGGCGCTATATAACAACCTGCCACTCTCCTGGAGGGGGGGGGGGGGCTAAATAACAACCTGCCACTCTCCTGGAGGGGGGGGGGGCTAAATAACAACCTGCCACTCTCCTGGAGGGGGGGGCTAAATAACAACCTGCCACTCTCCTGGAGGGGGGGCTAAATAACAACCTGCCACTCTCCTGGAGGGGGGGGGTAAATAACAACCTGCCACTCTCCTGGAGGGGGGGGGGGCTAAATAACAACCTGCCACTCTCCTGGAGGGGGGGGGGGGGGGGCTAAATAACAACCTGCCACTCTGCTGGGGGGGGGGGGGGCTAAATAACAACCTGCCACTCTCCTGGAGGGGGGGGGGGGGCTAAATAACAACCTGCCACTCTCCTGGAGGGGGGGGGGGGGCTAAATAACAACCTGCCACTCTCCTTGAGGGGGGGGGCTAAATAACAACCTGCCACTCTCCTGGAGGGGGGGGGGGGGGGTAAATAACAACCTGCCACTCTCTTGGAGGGGGGGGGGCGCTATATAACAACCTGCCACTCTCCTGGAGGGGGGGGGGGGCTAAATAACAACCTGCCACTCTCCTGGAGGGGGGGGGGCTAAATAACAACCTGCCACTCTCCTGGAGGGGGGGGCTAAATAACAACCTGCCACTCTCCTGGAGGGGGGGGCTAAATAACAACCTGCCACTCTCCTGGAGGGGGGGCTAAATAACAACCTGCCACTCTCCTGGAGGGGGGGGGGTAAATAACAACCTGCCACTCTCCTGGAGGGGGGGGGGGCTAAATAACAACCTGCCACTCTCCTGGAGGGGGGGAGGGGGCTAAATAACAACCTGCCACTCTGCTGGAGGGGGGGGGGGGGCTAAATAACAACCTGCCACTCTCCTGGAGGGGGGGGGGGGCGAAATAACAACCTGCCACTCTCCTGGAGGGGGGGGCTAAATAACAACCTGCCACTCTCCTGTAGGGGGGGGGGGGGCTAAATAACAACCTGCCACTCTCCTGGAGGGGGGGGGGGGGCTAAATAACAACCTGCCACTCTCCTGGAGGGGGGGGGGCCTAAATAACAACCTGCCACTCTCCTGGAGGGGGGGGGGGGGCTAAATAACAACCTGCCACTCTCCTGGGGGGGGGGGGGGGCCTAAATAACAACCTGCCACTCTCCTGGGGGGGGGGGGGGGGCTAAATAACAACCTGCCACTCTCCTGGAGGGCGGGGGGCTAAATAACAACCTGCCACTCTCCTGGGGGGGGGGCTAAATAACAACCTGCCACTCTCCAGGAGGGGGTGGGCCTAAATAACAACCTGCCACTCTCCTGGAGGGGGGGGGGGGCTAAATAACAACCTGCCACTCTCCTGGAGGGGGGGGGGGGGGGTAAATAACAACCTGCCACTCTCCTGGATGGGGGGGGGGCTAAATAACAACCTGCCACTCTCCTGGAGGGGGGGGGGGCCTAAATAACAACCTGCCACTCTCCTGGAGGGGGGGGGGGGGCCTAAATAACAACCTGCCACTCTCCTGGAGGGGGGGGGGGGGGGCTAAATAACAACCTGCCACTCTCCTGGAGGGGGGGGGGGGGCTAAATAACACCCTGCCACTCTCCTGGGGGGGGGGGGGCTAAATAACAACCTGCCACTCTCCTGGAGGGGGGCCTAAATAACAACCTGCCACTCTCCTGGAGGGGGGGATAACAACCTGCCACTCTCCTGGAGGGGGGGGGGGGGGCTAAATAACAACCTGCCACTCTCCTGGAGGGGAGGGAGGGGGCCTAAATAACACCCTGCCGCTCTCCTGGAGGGGGGGGGGGGCCTAAATAACAACCTGCCACTCTCCTGGAGGGGGGGGGGGGCTAAATAACAACCTGCCACTCTCCTGGAGGGGGGGGGGGCTAAATAACAACCTGCCACTCTCCTGGGGGGGGGGCTAAATAACAACCTGCCACTCTCCTGGAGGGGGGGGGGGGGCTAAATAACAACCTGCCACTCTCCTGGAGGGGGGGGCTAAATAACAACCTGCCACTCTCCTGGAGGGGGGGGCAGGCTTTAATACTCTTGCATTATCTGGTCACTATTTCATCCTTCCATGCGCCAAAACATTAGTTGAATAGACTCATCATTTGAAACATATTTTATGGCTCAGGGACCCATATACCAATTGCTAAGACCTGCTTTACCTCTGACTTAGAGAGGGTTCATAGAGGCCAAATTCCAATAGGGAATAATCCTCAGAAAATAGCATTCCAGCTCAGATTCTTCCAGGTTGATCTAGATTACAGGCTGATTGGGGTCATATCCTGACCCTGCTGGTCAAGACTGGCACTTCAAAAGGTGCCCCCCCAGTCAGTCAGGGTTCCTGGTATGAAGGGGGTAGACAGGCCTCTGTCCAGTGGGGTCAACCAGCTATACACACACACACTCGCAGGCTGCAGCAGGGCTTATCAGAGGGCTGTGTGTGAGTGAACCTGGATGACATATGATCTCATAACTGAAACAGTCAGAGCCTGACATAGAGACCTGTACAGACATGATAGAGAGGAGAGGAGAGGAGAGGAGAGGAGAGGAGAGGAGAGGAGAGGAGAGGAGAGGAGAGGAGAGGAGAGGAGAGGGGTGGTAGGGTGAGAGGAGAGGAGAGGAGAGGAGAGGAGAGGAGAGGAGAGGAGAGGAGAGGAGAGGAGAGGAGAGGAGAGGAGAGGAGAGGAGAGGAGAGGAGAGGAGAGCTGATGCTTCCATACCACAACTTCCTTACGACAGACAGACAGACAGACAGACAGACAGACAGACAGACAGACAGACAGACAGACAGACAGACAGACAGACAGACAGACAGACAGACAGACAGACAGACAGACAGTGTGTTGTATATTGAGGAGCAGGCTGTGTTGTATATTGAGGAGCAGGCTGTGCTGTATATTGAGGAGCAGGCTGTGTTGTATATTGAGGAGCAGGCTGTGCTGTATATTGAGGAGCAGGCTGTGCTGTATATTGAGGAGCAGGCTGTGTTGTATATTGAGGAGCAGGCTGTGCTGTATATTGAGGAGCAGGCTGTGCTGTATATTGAGGAGCAGGCTGTGTTGTAAATTGAGGAGGCTGTGCTGTATATTGAGGAGCAGGCTGTGTTGTATATTGAGGAGCAGGCTGTGTTGTATATTGAGGAGGAGGCTGTGTTGTATATTGAGGAGCAGAATGTGTTGTATATTGAGGAGCAGGCTGTGTTGTATATTGAGGAGCAGGCTGTGTGTTGTAAGAGAGAGACCACTTCAGCCAGGTTTGGAGCAGTGGCCGTGCCTCCACAGATGAACACCAGGAGTTGATCCAGGAGCTGATCCAGGAGCTGATCCAGGAGTTGATCCAGGAGCTGATCCAGGAGTTGATCCAGGAGCTGATCCAGGAGTTGATCCAGGAGTTGATCCAGGAGCTGATCCAGGAGTTGATCCAGGAGTTGATCCAGGAGCTGATCCAGGAGTTGATTCAGGAGCTGATCCAGGAGTTGATCCAGGAGTTGATTCAGGAGCTGATCCAGGAGCTGATCCAAGAGCTGATCCAGGAGTTGATCCAGGAGCTGATCCAGGAGTTGATTCAGGAGCTGATCCAGGAGTTGATCCAGGAGCTGATCCAGGAGTTGATTCAGGAGCTGATCCAGGAGTTGATTCAGGAGCTGATCCAGGAGTTGATTCAGGAGCTAATCCAGGAGTTGATCCAGGAGTTGATTCAGGGGTTGATCCAGGAGTTGATTCAGGAGCTGATCCAGGAGTTGATTCAGGAGCTGATACAGGAGTTGATTCAGGAGTTGATCCAGGAGCTGATCCAAGAGCTGATCCAGGAGCTGATCCAGGAGCTGATACAGGAGTTGATCCAGGAGCTGATCCAGGAGCTGATCCAGGAGTTGATCCAGGAGCTGATCCAGGAGCTGATTCAGGAGTTGATTCAGGAGCTGATCCAGGAGTTGATTCAGGAGCTGATCCAGGAGTTGATTCAGGAGCTGATCCAGGAGTTGATTCAGGAGCTGATCCAGGAGTTGATTCAGGAGTTGATCCAGGAGTTGATTCAGGAGCTGATCCAGGAGTTGATTCAGGAGCTGATCCAGGAGTTGATCCAGGAGTTGATCCAGGAGCTGATCCAGGAGTTGATCCAGGAGCTGATCCAGGAGCTGATTCAGGAGTCGATTCAGGAGCTGATCCAAGAGCTGATCCAGGAGTTGATTCAGGAGCTGATCCAGGAGCTGATTCAGGAGTTGATTCAGGAGCTGATTCAGGAGCTGATTCAGGAGTTGATTCAGGAGCTGATCCAGGAGTTGATCCAGGAGCTGATCCAAGAGCTGATCCAGGAGTTGATCCAGGAGCTGATCCAGGAGTTGATCCAGGAGCTGATCCAGGATTTGATTCAGGAGCGGATCCAGGAGTTGATCCAGGAGCTGATCCAGGAGTTGATTCAGGAGCTGATCCAGGAGTTGATTCAGGAGCTGATCCAGGAGTTGATTCAGGAGCTGATCCAGGAGTTGATCCAGGAGTTGATCCAGGAGTTGATTCAGGAGCTGATCCAGGAGTTGATTCAGGAGCTGATCCAGGAGTTGATTCAGGAGCTGATCCAGGAGTTGATCCAGGAGTTGATCCAGGAGCTGATCCAGGAGTTGATCCAGGAGCTGATCCAGGAGCTGATCCAGGAGTTGATTCAGGAGCTGATCCAGGAGTTGATCCAGGAGTTGATCCAGGAGTTGATTCAGGAGCTGATCCAGGAGTTGATTCAGGAGCTGATCCAGGAGTTGATTCAGGAGCTGATCCAGGAGTTGATCCAGGAGCAGATTCAAGAGCTGATCCAGGAGTTGATTCAGGAGCTGATTCAGGAGCTGATCCAGGAGCTGATTCAGGAGTTGATTCAGGAGCTGATTCAGGAGCTGATTCAGGAGTTGATCCAGGAGTTGATCCAGGAGTTGATCCAAGAGTTGATCCATGAGCTGATCCAGGCTGCAGAATGTGCTGTCAATAAAGAGGAAACTGATCCTGCAGGTAAAATGAGCATAATATGAGAACAGCATCAGTTTATCGACAGCCTCCATCGATTCAGGTGGAGAATCTGCTTCGGTAGTTTCCTACCTATTGTGCTATTACACGACATCTTGCTCAGTATCTTTCTGTGTTTAGGACGGGACAGCGTCCTCTCCTGCATCATCCTCTTGCTCCATTTAATTCCCTCTTCATCACGAGGCTGCAAAAGACCAGGCAATATGTCTGCCTCTCAAGATGAGAAGCATCTCATCATATATAAAAAGGTTTGCGTTGGTCTCCTTATCTGAGTACTTAGTGTCACGGTTTATTGAATCTAAGCCATTATTCTATTGGTGAATTTGAAATAATGGTAGTGTTTCTTTTGTTGTTTTTGTCTTCAGGCAGGAACCAGTGTTAGGGAACACATTGATACCATTGCCCAAAGCAGTCAACTGTACTTCCTTGTTGATGGGATCCAAGAGGCGAGCAGCATCCATAGTTACTTCATCATCCTGGACAAACAAGCTCTGCCATGTAACTCTACAAGCGCTCTATTGGTGCCTTCGATGAGCTCTTCAAGACACAGTGTTAGGAACCTCTTACAATCTGATTCTGCAACAGGATGTACACTTTCATACAGACAACAAGATAGATATTGGGAAGGTTAAGGAGAGTCCACATGTTGCAGAGCTTAGAGCTAGATTCCAACACTAAAGCAGAAATTGAGTTCAAATATGATTTTGTTTTTGTTTGACATTCTAGTCGTGGGAGTACCCAACTTGCTTGCGAGGCAATTCATTGGACTTTCGTGGCCTTTGCCCTGGTAAAACACTTAAGCTGAAATGTGGTTGTCGTCATGTATTTGGTACTTTTTCAGGCTTAAGGAAACATGTAAACGTGGAGAACAAGATGCTGTTCTGTTGGACACTGGAATGGATGTCAATGTGATGTCATGCCTATAACTTTTGTACAGTATGTCTTGCCAATATCCAACAAGAGCATCCTTGATTTGTGTGTGTCAGCTATTGCATGACTGCAGGCTGCCGGTGGAGGTCAGAGATCAGAGGGTGTACGTCAGAGGATGTAGGTCAGACAACTGTAAATAGTTATGTAACTTCCATGGAAGAATGTTCATGGCAGTATTGTCCAAGTTACTGGAGATAATCTTGGTATACATTGCCGAGAACAGGGATTTTCAAACTGTGTTCTGTGAAGATGACTTAAGTGTGATTTTGCTAACAAAAGGCATGCAATCGGACCATTGTCAAACTATACAGTCAAATCCAACACTACCTCATGTATAGGTTGTGAAATATGCCTGTTTATTGAACCCTCTGCAGGACTTCAACACAGCTGACAACTGTTGATATTATGCACAACATTTTAGGAGGAGTTGCACAGTTTGAGGTAAAACTTGTATTACAGAATGTACAAGCTAACTTTGTGAATCCAGTGATTTGACTATGGATACGCAGAGAGGAGGAATCGTCCGCCTGCAGTCAAAGTGGATGATGAAAGCAATGCTTTGGGCCTAAGTGCTTTCCAATCTTGGTGTCTTCTCCGCAATATGCCATTGATGTTCGGTGATCTGGTTCAGAGTGATGCTACTGTTACTACTACAGATCGTCAATATTGTAATAAACGAGGGTACGACTATCTTTCTAAAACACTTCATTAATGCGCATCATAGGCTCTTCAAGTATTTGTTTTCTAAATAGGAATATTTTGCCTAAACATCATTTTCATGATATATTATCCTCGGTGTATAAGGAATATTGAGCCGATTCTTCGTTATGAAGCAAAACATAACTTCTTTAAAACATAGCAAAAGAGTTGTCAAAAAATGTCAACATGACACTAGTCTAAAAGCACCAACATCACATGACTTATCAATGGGAATCTTTCAACCAGGACAGATTAGCCAGGGACAATGGTACAGCTCAATGATATGAAAGAAGGTCGTTGAGATTGCTACTAGATTGAATGTCTCAGTAAACACAAATGTTTTCTCAGTGAAATGGCGAAAGCACAAATGTGCTGACTATCGCCTTGGCTTGATAGTATGTGTCGAAATAATAATCGACGTACCATTGTTTTACAAAATCAAGGATATTGTTGTGAAAGACGAGCAAGTTCTATTGGTTGGCTCACCCCTTGAAAGTATTTGTTTTGATGACCAATGCGATGCATTTAAAGATGTTCAGGGGTATTATGGCTTTGGGGGGGGGGGGGTAGAAGCTGTTTAGAAGCCTCTTGGACCTAGACTTGGTGCTCTGGTACCGCTTGCTGTTTGATTAGCTGTTCAGGAGTCTTATGGCTTGGGGGTAGAAGCTGTTTAGAAGCCTTTTGGTCCTAGACTTGGCTCTCCGGTACCACTTGCCGTGCGGTAGCAGAGAGAACAGTCTATGACTAGGGTGGCTGGAGTCTTTGACAATTTTTAGGGCCAACGTTATTATTTGGGTATAAGTTAACAGAATGTGAACTTTTAAAAGTAAGATTTTCACTGGGCTGTTACTTAAAGTGTGACATTCCAGAATCCGTCTCTTAATATGACAGAATGCCTTTGTTTTTATAGTATGTGCTCAGATTGTAGCACGTGGCTAATTTCATAAAATATTTTTCGTGACATGGATGCAATTGTTCTGTTTGGATTCGTTGTTATTTTGTAATTCCAGAAAGCATTGTTTTTACACTGGACAGAGTAACCAGAAATGTAAACGCTAACACTAATAAAGAGTTAACTCTATATTAACCCTAGTGTTGAATAGAAAAATCACTGTGAGTGTTAATTCACCCCAAGTTAAACTTTTGAGTGACACTAGTAAGTGTAAGGCAGTGTTAATTTGTTAACACATAAAATGTAACACTATAATCAGATTACTTTTTACACTCTGTAGAGTGAGACCATATATTATCCGGGGTAGTGTTAAAATGAACACTTTTAAGTGTTGTTTTAACACTGTAAAATGTACTGTGTGGCCAAACTCAACCATACTTTATAGATTAGCTAGTGACATATCCTTGACCATGTGTGCCACATTTCATCCTTTTGTGTCAAACAGATCAAGATATATAAAATGTGCCCTTTGTAGCGCCACTGTGAGGTTGATTTGAAGGTGCTTGTATATGTTGAGTCTTGACAGTGTTTCCAACATTTGTACCAAGGTTTGTTACAATATGAAAAATGGCGCCGAATAATAATAATAATAGGATGGCTGACGTTTTATTGGCTCCTAACCAACTGTGCTATTTTGTTTGTTTATTCGCATTGTTTGTAACTTGTTTTGTACATAATGTTGCTGCTACCATCTTTTATGACAAAAAGGAGCTTCTGGACATCAGAACAGTGATTACTCACCTCGAACTGGCCAAAGATTTTTTCTTTAATGATTCTGACGCGAAGGATATACTGCTTCCCCCGAGACCAGGCCCAAATCCCTGTCATTCGCGTGAAGAAAAGACAGAAATACAGGGGACGGAGATTGGAGATCGGGGTGCCTTGTGAGAATTCGTCAGAGAGTAGGTAACCCGCCTCTACCGTCTGTTCTATTGGCCAACGTGCAATCACTGGAGAATAGATCCCTGTGGCTCAGTTGGTAGAGCACGGTGTGTGCAACGCCAGGGTTGTGGGTTTGATTCCCACGGGGGGCCAGTACAAAACATAAAAATAATAATAATAATAAAAAAAATAAAAAAATACCAAAAATGTATGAAATGTATGCATTCACTACTGTAAGTCGCTCTGGATAAGAGCGTCTGCTAAATGACTAAAATGTAAAAATGTAAATAAACAGAATGGTCTCTGTTCGAGACTATCCTACCAACGGGACATTAAAAACTGTAATATCTTATGTTTCACAGAGTCGTGGCTGAACAACGACATGCATAATATACAGTTGGCGGGATTTTCCATGCATCGGCAGGACAGAACAGCTACGTCTGATAAGACTAGGAGTGGGGGTGTGTGTCTATTTGTCAATAACTGCTGGTGCGCGATGTCTAATATTAAAGAAGTCTCAAGGTATTGCTCGCCTGAGGTAGAGTACCTCATGAAAAGCTGTAGACCACACTATCTACCAAGAGAGTTCTCATCTATATTATTCGTAGCCGTCTATTTACCAGGTGGGACTAAGACCCACTGGCACTAAGACCCACTCAACCAGCTGTATAAGGCCATAAGCAAAGAAGAAAATGCTCACCCAGAAGCGGCGCTCCTAGTGGCCGGGGACTTTAATGCAGTGCGGTAAACCGTGGGGGTGTTGGGTTGAGCGTGCAGAGATTAACACAGAGACAGGGAGGTTTTAGTCTGCAAAAACAACTTTACTAGGACATAAAATAAACATAATAAAGAAAATCACTGAGGTTTGGCTCGGTCCTTCTTCTCTCCTCTCGCTTGGTGTCTCTCTCCCCGTTTCCTCTCGCGGTGTGCCACCGTGCTCCTTTTATTTGGCCTCCACGGCTGGTTGGCACTTTCCTCTAATTACCTCCACTTAGAGCCAACATTGCCTCACGTACCTCCCCTCTATTACCATCCCCCGGGGTAGAACTCCTGGGATACCCCAGAAGGCAAGCTTAAATCTGTTTTACCTCATTTCTATCAGCATGTCACGTGCAACCTGAGGATAAAAAACTCTAAACCACCTTTAGTTCCCACACAGAGATGCATACAAAGCTCTCCCTCACCCTGCATTTGGCAAATCTGACCATAACTCTATCCTCCTGATTCCTGCCTACAAGAAAAAAATAAAGCAGGAAGCACCAGTGACTCGCTCAATACGGAAGTGGTCAGATGACGCGGATGCTAAGCTACAGGACTGTTTTGCTGCACAGACTGGAATATGTTCCGGGATTCATCCAATGGCATTGAGGAGTATACCACCTCAGTCACCGGCTTCATCAATAAGTGCATCGACGACATCGTGACCATAGGTACATATCCCAACCAGAAGCCATGGATTACATACAACATCCGCACCGAGTTAAAGGCTAGAGCTTCCGCTTTCAAGGAGTGGGACACTAACACTAATTTATAAGAAATCCCACTATACCCTCAGATGAACCATCAAACATGCAAAGCGTCAGTACAGGACTAAGATTGAATCCTACTACACCGGCACTGATGCTTGTTGGATGTGGCAGGGGTTGAAAACTATTACGGACTACAAAGGGAAACCCAGCCACGAGCTGCCCAGTGATGCAAGCCTACCAGATGAGCTAAATGTCTTTTTATGCTCGCTTCGGGGAAAGCACCACTGAAGCATGCATGAGCGCACCAGCCGTTCCGGACGACATGTTTTAAGCAGACCACTATAGTGCCTGTGCCCAAGAAAGCGAAGGCAACCTGCCTAAATGACTTCCGCCCCGTAGCACACACGTTGGTAGCCATGAAGTGCTTTGAAAGGCTGGTCATGGCTCACATCAACACCATCATCCAGGAAACCCTAGACCCACTCCAATTCGCGTACTACCCAAACAGATCCACAGATGACGCAATCTCAATCAGACTGCACACTGCCCTTTCCCACCTGGACAAAAGGAACACCTATGTGAGAATGCTGGTCATTGACTACAGCTCAGTGTTCAACACCATAGTGCCCACAAAGCTCATCATTAAACACCTCCCGCTGCAACTGGATCCTGGACTTCCTGACGGGCCGCCCCCAGGTGGTTAGGGTAGGTAACAACACGTCCGCCACGCTGATCCTCAACATTGGGGCCCCTCAGGGGTGTGTGCTTAGTCCCCTCCTGTACTCCCACCACTGCGTGACCAAGCACAACTGCAACACCATCATTAAGTTTGCTGACGACACAAAAGTGGTAGGTCTGATCACCGACAATGATGAGACAGCCTATAGGGAGGAGATCAGGAACCTGGCTATGTGGTATCAGGACAACAACCTCTCCCTCAATGTGAGCAAGACAAAGGAGCTGATCGTGGACTACAGGAAAAGGAGGACCGAACAGGCAGGGTTGAAGTGGAGCGGGTCGAGAGTTTCAAGTTCCTTGGTGTCCACATCACCAACAATCTGTCATGGTCCAAACACACCAAGACAGTCGTGAAGAGGACACGATAACACATTTTCCCCCTCAGGAGACTGAAAAGATTTGGCATGGGTCCCCAGATCCTCAAAAAGTTCTACAGCTGCACCATCGAGAGCATCCTGACTGGTTGCATCACCGCCTGGTATGGCAACTGCTCCACCTTTCCGTTACCGTAAGGCGCTACAACTTCCTGCCATCCAGGACATATATACTTGGCGGTGTCAGAGAAAGGCCAAAAAAATTGGCCAGTCACCCAAGTCATAGATTGTTCTCTCTGCAACCACACGGCAAACGGTACCGGATCACCAAGTCTAGGTCCAAAAGGCTCCTGAAACAGCTTCTACCCCTAAGCCATAAGACTGCTGAACAATTAATCAAAGGGCCACCCAGACTATTTACATTTATGTGCGAGACCACGCCACCATGCAGCCAAACTGAACCATACTTTGCAGGTTAGCTAAACTCATATCCCTGAGCATGCGTGCCAAATTTCATCACCATTTTTGAACATCTGGTGCCACCTCAGCCGTCTCCCTCCCTCCCTTCTCTACCCTCTCCACTCCCCTCCCTTTCTCCCTCCCTCTCTCCTCTTCTCTCCCCTCCTTCCCTCCCTCTCCTCTCCTCCCTCCCTCTCAGACCTCCCTCTCCTCCTACACATGCACTCATACACACACACACACACACACACACACACACACACACACACACACACACACACACACACACACACACACACACACACACACACACACACACACACACACACACACACACACACACACACACACACACACACACACACACACACTCTTTCTTTCAGTCTCTTTCACTCTTGTTCAGTCTCTCCCTCTCTCTTTGCAGATACAGAGGTTGTCCAATTCATTGACTATAGGAGAGGACAGAGCAGAGAGCAGGTTGTTGGAGGATATATGTTCACCCCACTGTACGGTGTAGTCACACACACACACATGCACACACACGCCCAGAACCCCCGCAAGGGGAGATGCGAGATAGGGGTGCGCGCTGAGGCCGGTGACATCATACCTTTAAAATCCGAAGGCGCGGCAATGACATCAACTCTCTGAAACAAGGAGAGAGAGAACGAGAGAGAAAGAAAGAGAGAGAGACCCCCTGTGATACTTTACCAATTAAGGATCTCACTGTAAGATATATATATAGAGAGAGAGAGAGAGAGAGAGAGAGAGAGAGAGAGAGAGAGAGAGAGAGAGAGAGAGAGAGAGAGAGAGAGGGAGAGAGATAAAAAAGAGCAAAACAGTGAAGATCTTTCTTTTTCAAGAGTTGACGGAGCCCACCGGTTCTGCCCGCTGGGAGGGATTTAAACGCACACCGCAACAGGAAGACAGAGCACTAGATTAAGAAAGGGTAAGGATATGTACGTTTTTCTCTTGCTGTTTTCTGATGTTTAAAGCCAGTTCAATGTCCTTGATGCTATTGTCTGTTTTACACTGTTTAGTCCAGGACTCTTAGTTAGTTAGTTAGTTAGTTAGTTAGTTAGTTAGTTAGTTAGTTAGTTAGTTAGTTAGTTAGTTAGTTAGTTAGTTAACGGGACATCTGTGATTTCAGCACCATGACTGTCCCCATTAACGGCTCGTGCCTAACGCACCCTGCCGCGTGGATGACACATACAATATGTATTAATCTCCTGTTCCCGGGAGGAGAGGAAACCGATCCCGGTCATATATGTCCTGCTTCGGTTAATTAGTCTGTCAGGAGAGGCGTAGCAGTTTAGCCGTTACCGGGTAGTCGGTGCCAGCTGTGCTGAGGGACCTCCCGGGCTGCGGGCGTATTGTTGTTATAAAGCTGACATTCTGTACACGGGAAACGGACTCGTATTGTCTCCCGCCTCTATGAAACGATATGTGACTAGTTATTATAATAGTGCGGAAGATCTGTGTTGGGGCGTGCGTGAACTGCGTTGATGTTGAGACTGGAAAAACAGAACGCGACAGTAAGTTACACTTAACTCTCATTCACGTTACACGAGCACGCACGCACGCACCCACGCCCAGACCCAGCAGGCTGGCTGGCGCATCAGTCGGTATTATAAGGAGGAGCTCCACACCAAATAAGGTAAAACACGAACCGGTCCTGTCTCGAGCCCTATCCGGGGATGTAGAGGGCCGCGTGCGCCCCCCTCTGTCTACAGCGACTGGTACATCATCTGGTTAGAAACGGGTTAGCATAGACACACACACACACACACACACACTATCCCAAATCCATGTACTCCTCCGCCTTAAAGTGCACTCATGGATTCAAAAGGAATGGTTAGGTGCAGGATCTTTTACAAACTGCTGGGGTTGTTTACCTGCTGGGGTTGTTTACCTGTTGGGGTTGTTTACCTGTTGGGGTTGTTTACCTGTTGGGGTTGTTTACCTGTTGGGGTTGTTTACCTGTTGGGGTTGTTTAACTGTTGGGGTTGTTTACCTGTTGGGGTTGTTTACCTGTTGGGGTTGTTTACCTGTCGGGTTTGTTTACCTGTTGGGGTTGTTTACCTGTTGGGGTTGTTTAACTGTTGGGGTTGTTTACCTGTTGGGGTTGTTTACCTGTTACTCAACTATAGCATCAGAAATAGATGGGAGGGGTTGAGGGTTGCAGATGGATAGGAATAAAAACAAACAAAAGATAATTATTGTCAAATATACTCTTTCCGTAAAAATTATATAGTATGTATGAGCTGGAAGTAGAAGCCTAGGTGTTGTTGTCCACTAGTTTACTCCAATTAGGAGAGGGGTGGTAGGGTTAGTGGAGAGGAGAGGAGAGGAGAGGAGAGGAGAGGAGAGGAGAGGAGAGGAGAGGAGAGGAGAGGAGAGGAGAGGAGAGGAGAGGAGAGGAGGAGAAAAGAACAGAGGAGAAGAGGAGAGGAGAGGAGAGGGGAGAGGAGTCGTGAGGTTAGTGGAGAGGAGAGGAGAGGAGTCGTGAGGAGATGAGGGGAGGGGAGAGGAGAGGAGATGAGGAGAGGAGGGGAGGGGAGGGGAGAGGAGAGGAGTCGTGAGGAGATGAGGGGAGAGGAGAGGAGAGGAGTCGTGAGGTTAGTGGAAAAGAATAAAGGAAATTATTAACTGGGTGGTTAAAGCCTTGAACACTGATTGGCTGACAGCCGTGGTATATCAGACCGTATACCACGGGCATGACAAATTATTCCTTGTTACTCCTCTAATTACGTTGGTAACCAGTTTATAACAGCGTTTAAGGCACCTCTGGGGTTTGTGGTAGATGGCCAATATAGCATGGCTAAATACTGTATCGAGGCACACCCCGTTGCGTGGTGCATAAGAACAGCCGTTAGGCGTGGTATACTGGTCATATACCACACCTCCTTTTGCCTTATTGCTTAAATATACTTTTAAAACATTTACATTTACATTTAAGTCATTTAGCAGACGCTCTTATCCAGAGCGACTTACAAAATGGTGCATTCACCTTATGATATCCAGTGGAACAACCACTTTACAATAGTGCATCTAAATCTTTTAAGGGGGTGGGGGGGGGGGGTGGGGGGGGGGGGGGGGTGGGGGTTAGAAGGATTACTTTATCCTATCCTAGGTATTCCTTAAAGAGGTGGGGTTTCAGGTGTCTCCGGAAAAAGATGTGTATATGTATGTATGTATGTATGTATGTATGTATGTATGTATGTATGTATGTATGTATGTATGTATGTATGTATGTACATGTTTGTATATATATATATATTACATTACATAGTATTACAGCTGATCCACCTCCTACATTATTCTGAAAACTACAGCATCCATGTCACACTGCACTCTACGGGGATGTAGAGGGCCGCGTGCGCCCCACTCTGACTACAGCGACTGGTACATAATCTGGTTAGAAACGGGTTAGCATAGGCTCACACACACACACATGCAGACGCACACGCACGCACACACACACACACACACAGACACACACACACACACACACACACACACACACACACACACACACACACACACACACACACACACACACACACACACACACACACACACACATGGGCGATGGCGGAAAATGACACATTTTGCTGTAATCTGTGAACCTCACTTTCTATTTTACATGAGCTGTGTGTGTGTGGTTAGTGACTGGTTAACACCTCGAATGCAGCTTGTTCATAGCTCACTTCCGCTCCTCGCTGCTGTTAGGGTGTGGTCAGTCACATGATGTGGGGAGAGGAGAGGAGAGGAGAGGAGAGGAGAGGAGGGGAGGGGAGGGGAGGGGAGAGGAGGGGTAGGGAGAGGAGAGAAGAGAAGAGAAGAGAAGAGAAGAGAGGAGAGGAGAGAGGGGAGGAGAGGATGGGAGATGAGAGGAGAAGAGAGGAGAAGAGAGGAGATGAGGGGAGGGGAGAGGAGGGGTAGGGAGAGAAGAGGAGAGGAAGGGAGGGGTCCCGAGTGGCTAAATTGGTAGAGTATAACTCTTTCAATGCCAGGGCTGTGGGAGAGAGATGTTGGCTATGTGTGTAGAACTGCATACTTCCTCTAGACAAAGCCAGAAGAACACAGATCAGACTCTCCCCAGTCCCAAGCAAACATTTCTACAGCAGTTCCTGTTAGCGAAATCGACCGTTAGACCGCCTGCTAACTGTTCAGTCATATACACTACGACATAGGCATTGTTGTGGGAGTGTATGACTGTGTGTTAGATAAATGGTTGTGTTTATTGGGGGTCGTGGTGTGTGTGTGTGTGTGATGAAGCATTCTTCAGATTCCCCCTGACCAGGCACAGAGACTCAGAGAGAAAACATTCCTCCTGGCGTGTTTCCATGTTACCGCTCCTGGCACTGAACTCCTTATTTAGGCAAAGACTGTCTGTCTTTAACCAGCACTCTCTCTCTCTCTCTCTCTCTCTTTATCCCTCTAGCAATTCTTCTATCCCTCTTTCAATGCTTCTATACCTCCCCTCCATCCCTCTATTAATCCCTCCATACCTCTCTATCAATCTCATTTCCTATCCCTTAATACCCCTCTCTCCCATCACCGATTTTTTTTTTCTCTCTCTCTCTCTCTCTCTCTCTCTCTCTCTCTCTCTCTCTCTCTCTCTCTCTCTCTCTCTCTTTCATTTCTGTTGTTCCTCTACCCATGTTTATGTTCTGGTGAATAACAGGGAATGGTATAATACAGCTGTAGTCTATCAGGTGAATAACAGGGAAGGGTATAATACAGCTGTAGTCTATCAGGTGAATAACAGGGAAGGGTATAATACAGCTGTAGTCTATCAGGTGAATAACAGGGAATGAATAACAGGGAAGGGTATGATGAATGGTATAATACAGCTGTAGTCTATCAGGTGAATAACAGGGAAGGGTATAATACAGCTGTAGTCTATCAGGTGAATAACAGGGAAGGTAATTCTGAGTGTCTGATCATTGTCTGTCATGCCACTAGTGTCACTGATTACATCACTGAGTGAATACACCTGGGTTGTATTCAGGGAGGTGAAAGGTTGACATTATCCCATTCCCCTAGTTGACATACAATCTGTTTTACCTTATACCTGCCCATACCATAACCCCACCTCCACCATGGGGCACTCTGTTCATAACGTTGACATCCTATCTGTTTTACCTTATACCTGCCCCATACCATAACCCCACCTCCACCATGGGACACTCTGTTCACAACGTTGACATCCTATCTGTTTTACCTTATACCTGCCCATATCATAACCCCACCTCCACCATGGGGCACTCTGTTCACAACGTTGACATCCTATCTGTTTTACCTTATACCTGCCCATACCATAACCCCACCTCCACCATGGGGCACTCTGTTCACAACGTTGACATCCTATCTGTTTTACCTTATACCTGCCCCATACCATAACCCCACCTCCACCATGGGGCACTCGGTTCACAACGTTGACATCCTATCTGTTTTACCTTATACCTGCCCATATCATAACCCCACCTCCACCATGGGGCACTCGGTTCACAACGTTGACATCCTATCTGTTTTACCTTATACCTGCCCCATACCATAACCCCACCTCCACCATGGGGCACTCGGTTCACAACGTTGACATCCTATCTGTTTTACACACTACATTTACTGTTTATCTGAATGCGTCTGAATGCGTATGAATGCGTATGAATGTGTCTGAATGTGTCTGAATGCGTCTGAATGTGTCTGAATGCGTTGTCTGAATGTGTCTGAATGTGTCTGAATGCATCTGAATGCGTTGTCTGAACGTGTCTGAATGCGTCTGAATGTGTCTGAATGTGTCTGAATGTGTCTGAATGCATCTGAATGCGTCTGAATGCGTTGTCTGAATGTGTCTGAATGTGTCTGAATGTGTCTGAATGCGTTATCTGAATGTGTCTGAATGCGTTATCTGAATGCGTCTGAATGTGTCTGAATGTGTCTGAATGCGTTATCTGAATGTGTTGTCTGTGTAACAGAGGAGACTTGGGTGATGTGTGCGTGGGGCATGTGTGTTCGTTTGTGTGTGTGCAGGGCGTGTGTAGCACATGGGGATGAGTGAAACTTACTCCTCAGCCTGTAGAGTCCTGCTTGCGTCGCCTCATTAGCTAGATTCTGAGATGGCGTGTTTATTAGCTAGATTCTGAGATGGCGTGTTCATTAGCTAGATTCTGAGATGGCGTGTTCATTAGCCTGATTCTGAGATGGCGTGTTCATTAGCTCGATTCTGAGATGGCGTGTTCATTAGCTAGATTCTGAGATGGCGTGTTCATTAGCTAGATTCTAAGATGGCGTGTTTATTAGCTAGATTCTGAGATGGCGTGGTCATTAGCCTGATTCTGAGATGGCGTGTTCATTAGCCTGATTCTGAGATGGCGTGTTCATTAGCTAGATTCTGAGATGGCGTGTTCATTAGCTAGATTTTAAGATGGCGTGTTCATTAGCCTGATTCTGAGATGGCGTGTTCATTAGCTAGATTCTAAGATGGCGTGTTCATTAGCTAGATTCTAAGATGGCGTGTTCATTAGCTAGATTCTGAGATGGCGTGTTCATTAGCTAGATTCTAAGATGGCGTGTTCATTAGCCTGATTCTGAGATGGCATGTTCATTAGCTAGATTCTGAGATGGCATGTTCATTAGCCTGATTCTGAGATGGCGTGTTCATTAGCTAGATTCTGAGATGGCGTGTTCATTAGCTAGATTCTGAGATGGCGTGTTCATTAGCTAGATTCTGAGATGGCGTGTTCATTAGCTAGATTCTGAGATGGCGTGTTCATTAGCTAGATTCTGAGATGGCGTGTTCATTAGCCTGATTCTGAGATGGCGTGTTCATTAGCCTGATTCTAAGATGGCGTGTTCATTAGGTAGATTCTGAGATGGCGTGTTCATTAGCCTGATTCTGAGATGGCGTGTTCATTAGCCTGATTCTGAGATGGCGTGTTCATTAGCTAGATTCTGAGATGGCATGTTCATTAGCTAGATTCTGAGATGGCGTGTTCATTAGCTAGATTCTGAGATGGCGTGTTCATTAGCTAGATTCTAAGATGGGGTTTTCATTAGCTAGATTCTAAGATGGCGTGTTCATTAGCTAGATTCTGAGATGGCGTGTTCATTAGCCTGATTCTGAGATGGCGTGTTCATTAGCTAGATTCTGAGATGGCATGTTCATTAGTTAGATTCTAAGATGGCGTGTTCATTAGCTAGATTCTGAGATGGCGTGTTCATTAGCCTGATTCTAAGATGGCGTGTTCATTAGCTAGATTCTGAGATGGCGTGTTCATTAGCTAGATTCTGAGATGGCGTTTTCATTAGCTAGATTCTAAGATGGCGTGTTCATTAGCTAGATTCTGAGATGGCGTGTTCATTAGCCTGATTCTGAGATGGCGTGTTCATTAGCCTGATTCTGAGATGGCGTGTTCATTAGGTAGATTCTAAGATGGCGTGTTCATTAGCCTGATTCTGAGATGGCGTGTTCATTAGCCTGATTCTGAGATGGCGTGTTCATTAGCCTGATTCTAAGATGGCGTGTTCATTAACCTGATTGTAAGATGGCGTGTTCATTAGCTAGATTCTAAGATGGCGTGTTCATTAGCTAGATTCTAAGATGGCGTGTTCATTAGCCTGATTCTAAGATGGCGTTTTCGGATGAGATGCTTGAAGAGGTTGGTCATGTGTGTTTGTGAGGCAGTTCGCGCCATATATGGGCCAAATTGTTAGGAAGTGGTATTCGCTAAGCAAGCAGCCTATGTATGTCCTATGTATGTCCTATGTGTGTGTCTCCATCTGTTTCTAAGCTCTGAGGCCAGCCAGTCTGCAGTAGGAGAAAGACAGCTCTAGAGGAGAGGGTAGCCAGTCTGCAGTAGGAGAGAGACAGCTCTAGAGGAGAGGGTAGCCAGTCTGCAGTAGGAGAGAGACAGCTCTAGAGGAGAGGGTAGCCAGTCTGCAGTAGGAGAGAGACAGCTCTAGAGGAGAGGGTCTGTCTAGTCTTCTTGTTATGGATGATACTGTGATTCATATTGTGGTGACAGGAGATGTGTCCCAAATGGCACCCTATTCTATATATTGTGCACCAGGGTCCATAGGGTAGTGCACTACTTTTGACCACGGTCCATAGGGTAGTGCTCTACTTTTGACCAGGGTCCATAGGGCAGTGCACTACTTTTGACCAGGGTCCATAGGATAGTGCACTACTTTTGACCAGGGTCCATAGGGTAGTGCAAGCCAGTTTGCGCTGCTCTGTAAAGGGAGTAGTACACAGCGTTGTACGAGATCTTCAGTTTCTTGGCAATTTCTCTCATGGAATAGCCTTCATTTCTCAGAACAAGAATAGACTGACGAGTTTCAGAAGAAATGTATTTGTTTCTGGTCATTTTAGCCTGTAATCGAACCCACAAATGCTGATGCTCCAGATACTCAACTAGTCTAAAGAAGGACAGTTATATTGCTTCTTTAATCAGAACAACAGTTTTCAGCTGCACTAACATAATTGCAAAATGGTTTTCTAATGATCAATTAGCCTTTTTAAAATGATAAACTTGGATTAGCTAACACAACGTACCATTGGAACACAGGAGTGATGGTTGCTGATAATGGGCCTCTGTACGCCTATGTAGATGTTCCATTAAAAATCTGCCATTTCCAGCTACAATAGTCATTTACAACATTAACAATGCGTACACTGTATTTCTGATCTATTTAATGTTATTTGAATGGACAAAAAAATGTGCTTGTCTTTCAAAAACAAGGACATTTCTAAGTGACTCCAAACTTTTGAACGGTAGTGTATATATATATTAAATGTTTATTTTCATTTTAAAGGTAAGCTTGAAATGGGCATGGTCTAATTCAGGGTTTCCCAAACTCGGTCCCGGTCCCCCTGCATGCTGGGTGCACGTTTTGTTTTTTGCCCTACACAGCTGATTAGAATAACCAACTCTTCATTAGGCTTTCATGATTTGAATCAGCTGTGTAGTGCTAGGGCAAAAACCAAAACGTGCCCCGGAGGATTTAGGATCGAGTTTGGGAAACCCTGGTCTAATTGACTGAACAACCAAAAACACACACTTAGATACAGTTGAAGTCGGAAGTTTACATATACCTTAGCCAAATACATTTAAACTCAGTTGTTTACAATTCCTGACATTTAATCCTAGTAAAAATTCCCTGTTTTAGGTCAGTTAGGATCACCACTTTATTTTAAGAATGTGAAATGTTAGAATAATAGTAGAGAGATTGATTTATTTCAGCTTTTATTTATTTCATCACATTCCCAGTGGGTCAGAAGTTTACATACACTCAATTAGTATTTGATAGCATTGCCTTTCAATTGTTTAACTTGGGTCAAACGTTTCGGGTAGCCTTCCACAAGCTTCCCACGATAAGTTGGGTGAATTTTGGCCCATTCCTCCTGACAGAGCTGGTGTAACTGAGTCAGGTTTGTAGGCCTCCTTGCCCGCACATGCTTTTTCAGTTCTGCCTACACATTTTCTATAGGATTGAGGTCAGGGCTTTGTGATGGCCACTCCAATACCTTGACTTTGTTGTCCTTAAGCCATTTTGACACAACTTTGGAAGTATGCTTGGGGTCATTGTCCATTTGGAAGACCCATTTGCGACCAAGCTTTAACTTCCTGACTGATGTCTTGAGATGTTGTTTCAATATATCCACATCATTTTCCATAATTTAAGCTAAACATGATAGATGTATGTATATATATATACACATGTATGTATGTATGTATGTATGTATGTATGTATGTATGTATGTATGTATGTATGTATGTATGTATACATACATACATACATACATACATACATACATACATACATACATACATACATACATATATATACACATACATATATACACGCATATATTATATATATACACGCATACATATATATATACATACATACACGCATACATATATATATATATACGCATACATTATATATATATACATGCATACATACATACATATATACATATATATACACATACATATATACACGCACATATTATATATATATATACGTATACCTTATATATATTCACGCATACATTATATATATACGCATACATTATATTATATATATATATATACACGCATACATATATACACGCATACATATATACACGCATACATTTTATGTATATATATATATATATATATATATATATATATATATATATATATATATATATATATATATATACGCGTACATTGTATATATACATATATACACGCATACATTAGATATATATATATATATATCATGTTGATCTTATTAAAGCAGAAGATCATCTGTAATGTCTGGCTGTTTGCTGAAGACTCATTGGTCCTGCTGTGTAGGATAGAATACCCCGCAGCTCTTCCTGGCTTGGTGTTCTAGATCATTACAAGCTCTTGGTTTGGGAGTCTAGTCAGTCATTCCATGCCCATCCCATGTTAACTTGATCTGTCTGCATGATGTGGGAAATCTGCATTTATTTTCAGAATATTTAGGAAGCTGGTTAAATGATCTTGTTTTGTGATAGGCTATACTTCTGGTAACATGAGTACAGGCCTAACCTTACAATTACAGTAATATGCGAATGAAGGGAATTGGAACTTCTCTACCCCAATTCTCTGTATAGTTTACAGAGGCGTCACCAGCGGGACAAGCTTAACTCTCATTGACTTTTCTGTTCTTATAAAACTCTACAAAGACACAACTCCAGGCGATCCATTCTTTTCACTAGTTCTCATTCCTCTCTTTCTTTTATCCCACAGCCACAAACTTAAGCACAGCAGCGAGACAGAGAGAGAGAGAGAGAGAGAGAGAGAGAGAGAGGGAGCGGTCGTCCAACAGACTCCACCTCTAAACCCCAGCCAGTGAACAGAGAGAGACCCGACGGCATAAAAATGAGTGGTTCCCACCTCCGCCAACACCAGTCGGCCCAGCCTGCATTCAACGCCCTTTCCCCGGACAAAGACGCAGACATGCCTGCTACAGAGAAGGACCTTGCAGAGGACGCGCCGTGGAAGAAGATCCAACAGAACACGTTCACCCGCTGGTGTAACGAGCATCTGAAATGCGTCAACAAACGTATCGCCAATCTCCAGACGGACCTGGGAGACGGGTTGCGGCTGATCGGACTCCTGGAGGTGTTGAGTCAGAAGAAGATGTTCAGGAAATACAACCAGCGGCCCACTTTCCGACAGATGCAACTCGAGAACGTCTCGGTGGCTCTCGAGTTCCTAGACAAGGAGAACATCAAGCTGGTGTCCATAGGTGGGTCAGAAAGTTCTTCTGTAACGTTATATCATGCTGATGTTGATGGGTAGATGACTTAATTCAAGTGTAGTCTACCCTACCATGTAGCTGGGGGGAAGCGTTCAGTTACTATAGAATATAATAACGCTCCATAGTTGGCCTACTATAGATAGACCTACTGTGGTCTACTTTACATCAAGTTGGTGTCCATAGACGGGTCACAAAGTTACTATAATTAGGCTGTAGTATGCTAATCTATTGGCCAAGGTATTAACATCAAGCTGGGCAATTCCATACCAGTGTGATCCGAAAATAGTTTTGGTATCAGATCGTTTTGGCAATTCTTATAGACACTTAATTGGGAGGAAGGATGTTTGATATGCATTTTACATTTGTATCACAAACCATTTTTGAGAACAATGATGCAATATGGGGACTTTTTTTTAATTAAAAGCTCCTATATGGGCCTCCTGTAAGACCCTATGGGCCTCCTGTAAGACCCTATGGGCCTCCTGTAAGACCCTATGATTATCCAACAGTATGGAGTTACGTTTGTGCCATTAATATCACGCAGAACTACTGAAGTCGAGAACATTTTAATATTGCAAATAAAAGGAATGATATTGAAAGTATAATATAAAGGAAATAATCAAATTGTAAATTAATGCAAAAAATATATTTTTTTTGTGAAACATTTCCAATGATATTGCAATCAAAATCCTTCCTTTTTGTCGGCAATCTTCCCCATTTGGTTATGTTCCCCTGGCTTTTGCTTTCGCTGGCTTTTTTGTTGCTGTTGCTTGTTTTTTTCATTCATTCCAGCAGCATCCCACTGATGGCTTGCCTCTGAAGCTAAGCAGGGTCGGTCCTGCTCAGTCCCTGGATGGGAGATGGCAGTCATGTAAGGATATGGAAGTTTGTATCTGTCCCTTGATCAGTTTGCAGTGCATTGTGGTTGAGCTAATGTTGTTCCTAGATGGTAGACGGTAGGCTAGATGATACACTAGGCGGGTGGTCGTGGGCCAGAACATAATTACAAATCATTTGTAGACTGCAAATTGACTACAAGAAGCCTAAACAGATATGTTTGCCTGAAACATAATCATTTCAAACCTTGCTTGAATTTCTATATGATCACGTCTCTTTATTATCTGTGGGAATACTTGGTTACAGATTGCTTAAATTAAAGTCACTTGGAGCTGATTTCCTGGTGTTTTTACAGTCTTATGTCCAACAATGAAAATTCCACACACAAAAAAGATATATATTTAATTTTTATTAACTTGGTGGTTTGAGTCCTGAATGCTAATTGGCTGACAGCCGTGGTATATCAGACCATATACAATGGGTATGTCAAAGCATTTACTTGTACTGCTCTAATTAGGTTGGTAGCCAGTTTATAATAGCAGTAAGGCATCTCGGGGGTTTGTGGTCTATGGCCAATATACCACTGCTAAGGGCTGTTCTCGGGAAATAACGCAACAGCTTTGACTCATTATTCTAACGGCTCTTGTTGAGTCACATGATCCACTCTAGAGATGAGAGGAGTGGAGACATCCCTTGTTTCACTTCCTCCTTTTCACGTGAGGACCACACCCTTCAATTTAACCAACTCTCCCTTTCTCATTCTCTCAAGTTTTAATTAGTTGGATGCACATGGTATACACCGGGAGAACGTCGTCCAACCAAATGCTTACTTGCAGGTTCTATCTGGACAATGCAACAACAATAAGACATAATAAACGATAAGAACGGGAACATTAAGTAAATAGCTCGAACTGAGTTGTAGTAAGTCTGGTCGCAGCAGTTGTGATGTGTGTGCGTGGTGGTCAGTCAGTTCAGTTCAAGTGTTCAGCAGTCTGATGGCTTGTAGATAGAAACTGTCTCTGAGCCTGTTGGTGTTAGACGGTAAGGGAGTGAACAGCTTGTGGCTGGGGTGTGTGAGGTCCTTTACGATGCCGCGGGCCTTCCTCAGGCACCGTTTAAGAGTACATGTCCTGGATGGGTGGGAGCACGGTCCCAGTGATGTTCTCGGCCGTCTTCACTACTTGATGAAGGGCCTTGCGGTTGTGGACGGATCAATTCCCATGATGCAACCGTTCAGGACGCTCTCGATGATGCAGCGGTAGTATTTGGAGAGGACCTGGAGCAGTATGCTGAATCTCTTCAGCCGCCCTAGGAGGTAGAGTCCTTCTTGACTCTCTACTGCAGTCCCGTTTATGTGGAACGGGCATGTTCCCTCCGCTTCCTGGAGTCAACAATTTTGCTAAGGTTGAGTGTGAGGTTGTTGTCCTGACACCACAATGCCAGTTCACTAACCTCCTCCCTATAGGCTGACTCGTTGTTGTTGTTATCAGGCCTACAACCGTGGTGTCGTCAGACTTCATGATGGCGTTGATGTGCGGTCGAACAGGGAGTACAGCAGTGTGCTTTCTCTCTCTCTGTTAAATAAAAAAAAATCTGTCTTAAATATTATCGTTTCTGATTTTCCATAGACTAAATAATGTAAATGATCATTAGGTAGAGCCCTATAAAATCAGTTCTTGCCAAATTCCATTTTGTTTTTCCAGGCTTCAGTTTTTCAGGTTTTTGCTCTCAAAATCACACTTTTGGAAAAAATTCTCTATATACTTTCTCTCTCTACCATCTCTCTTTATACTCTCTATTTCTCTCTGTCCTTCTCTCATTCCTCTGTCCCATCTCTCCCTGACATTGTAGCTGGTGGTTTTGATATAAAAAGCAGCAGGATCGATGAGTTGGCCTGGTAACATACACTATATATACAAAACTGTGGACACCCCTCCAAATTAGTGGATTCTATTTCAGACACATAGTTGCTGACAGGTGTATACAATCAAGCACACAGCCATGCAATCTCCGTAGACAAACATTGGCAGTAGATTGGCCTTACTGAAGAGCTCAGTAACTTTCAACATGGCACCATCATAGGATGCCACCTTTCCAACAAGTCAGTTCGTCAAATTTCTGCCCTGCTAGAGGTGCCCGGTCAACTGCAAGTACTGTTATTGTGAAGTGGAAATGTGTAAGAACAACGGCTCAGCTACGAAGTGGTAGGCCACACAAGCTCACAGAATGGGACCGCCAAGTGCTGAAGCGCATAGTGCTCAAAAATAGTCTGTCCTCAGTTGCAACACTCACTAAGTTCCAAACTGCCTCTGGAGCAACGTCAGCACAATAACTGTTCTTCGGGAGCTTCATTAAATGGGTTTCCATGGCTGAGCAGCCGCACACAAGCCTAAGATCACCATGTGCAATGCCAAGTGTTGGCTGGAGTGGTGTAAAGATTGCCGCCATTGGACTCTGGAGCAGTGGAAACGCGTTCTCTGGAGTGATGAATCACGCTTCACCATCGAATCTGGGTTTGGTGGATGCCAGGTGAACTCTACCTGCCCCAATGCATAGTGACAACTGTAAAGTTTGGTGGAGGAATAATGGTCTGGGGCTGTTTTTCATGGTTCGGGCCCCTTAGTTCCAGTGAAGGGAATTTGATTTGATTTTTGATTTGAAATCGTAACACTACAGCATACAATGACATTCTAGACGATTTTGTGCTTCCAACTTTGTGGCAACAGTTTGGGGAAGGCCCTTTCCTGTTTCAGAATGACAATGCCCCCGTGCACAAAGCGAGGTCCATACAGAAATGGTTTGTCGAGATCGGTGTGGAAGAACTTGACTGGCCTGCACAGAGCCCTGACCTCAACAGCATCAAACACCTATGGGATGAATTGGAACGCCAACTGTGAGCCAGGACCTAATCGCCCAACATCAGTACCCGACCTCACTAACGCTCTTGTGGCTGAATGGAAGCAAGTCCCCAGAGCTATGTTCTAATATCAAGCCTTCCTAGAAGTGTGGAGGCTGTTAAAGCAGCAACGAGGAGACCAATTCCATATTAATGCCCTTGATTTTGGAATGTGATGATCGACGAGCAGGTGTCCACATACTTTTGGTCACTCCATAAATAACGGCAGACTTAATGAACATGGTATTTCTGACTAGCCACTCAACAATCACAGGAACCGTTCTGTCAGAATGTCTATCAGTTAGACGCTCTGCCGGGAACACCGGCTCGCTGGGAGACGCTCTGCCGGGAACACCGGCTCGCTGGGAGACGCTCTGCCGGGAACACCGGCTCGCTGGGAGACGCTCTGATAGCTGTCGTTCTAATGGAACGTCTCTTTAGTTAGAACATCCTCTGATAGAACAACAGCTAACTAAAGAGACGTTCCATTAGAACGACAGCTATCAGATAGCTGTCTGTATGACACACCTTTAAACCACTTGAAACTTGTTGGTGTGTGATATAGTAGTTTGTACAGCATGTTCCATAAAGCAGTGTGTCAGTTGGGATGTGTCTTCTCTCTGAGCCAGAGGAATGTGGGTGGGTGTCGGTGTGCGTTTTTCACCCCCCCCCCCCCCCCCCCCCCCCCCCAGTTATATTTCACTTGGCCTAGCAGTGCGTGTGTGAGGAGAGGCAGTGATGAACAGTGCATATTTAAACACTACAGGACAGGCTGAACTGTCAAGCACATCATTGGAAATCACATTTTTTATTTAAGAATCCTCTCCTCACAAATGTGCTTAGAGGCACAGAGCCACCTTGGAGATGAGTCTATTAGATTATAACGGTTAGCTTCATTCAGAAGGCAGGATGTTAAGGTTACTACAAGCTCCACTCCTTTTGATCTACGTGGGATTTTTGGAGTAGCGGACATCTTTTGCTAACACGATATCTTCGCTAGGCCCACTTCCATTCCCACTTAATTTTGTCAAAACAAGTAAGAGTCACCTTCCCTTGCTAGTATTAGCTAGCTGGCAACCTGGCTAGTTGGCTTTAGCCGTTTTAGCTAGCTACCCACATCTCCATGTGAAAGCTTTTGTTTAATTTTTTAATTTCTTTTAATAAATATGCCCTGGAAAATATTTACCATTTCATAATAGCCTCTAATCAATCACTAGTTATGACTACTAAACAAAAAACCAAAGAATCCATCAAAGGGTTTGGATTTTCATTTATTGAAAGAAGTTGTTTTTTTTGCTAGCAAGTTGGCTAAACACTGCAAGCTAGCTAGCCTTAGCTTCCCGCATCTCATGTGAAAGAATCTGATTCATAATTTTAATAAAATGCCCTGACAAATATTGTTCTACTTACCAGTGTAACCTACAACATTTATACTGATTATTTTGATTATGCTGCTTCAAAGTATTCCCATATCAGCTAAAAATAAAATCATTTAGTTTTAGTCGTGGAAAGGAAAATGACACCTGGCTATCTGTTTAAGCCTAGAATAACGGTATCACTTCTAAACTAAATACATGGGGGGGATTCTATAATGCTACAATGTTTGTTTGAACAGTCGCTGGTTATCAATGCAAAATAGGTTGCTTATTTAATGCTGTCTTGGTTTAGCTTGGCAATCTTGAAGTTTTAAGTGATTTTGAATTTGATTAGCTTTCCTCATCGCCATGTGAAATAATCAGATTTATAATAAAATGCATTGGTAAGTATTTTTTTTTAATACTTAACCTACAATGTTATCCCAGTTTGCTGCTTCAATGTATTCTCCCATATCAGCTAAAAAAATAGGTCGTGTTTTGGTCATGGAGAAAAAGCCTTTTTTTTTTTTTTTTTTTTTTACCAGTAGCCTAGAATCACTAGTATTACTTCTAAACCAAATTCATGTTCGGGGGGGGGGGATTCTAACAATGTTTGGGTTATTGTTGAAACAGTCACTGAGATTCTATTTTCTTATTATTGCAATATGGACTAGTTGGATGTATAGCCTATAGATCAGATCAAGGAACCAAGCGAACTTCCTCGCCTACACAGCCCCCCCCCCCCCCATGGCGACGGAAGGGATGATGCGGCACGTTAGTGTTCATGTGGCATGGGAGTACGGCCACTGCCCCTCTTGTGTCGACAACCGCACCGCATCGGCTCTGTTTGCGTGTTCTGTGGAGACCTCTCTCTCTCGTGTATGTTCACCTGGTCCAAGTAGAGGGACAACTCCCTGGAAGGAAGAAACCTTGTTGTTATGGACGGTGGAGGACAACTGGCTGTTCCAGCAGAGGGGGGACAGGAGAGGGGTAGGGCTGGGAATTACCAGGGACCTCACGATGCGATATCGCCATACTGGGGGACCTCACGATGCGATATCGCCATACTGGGGGACCTCACGATACTTGGGTGCCGACTATGTATTGAATTGCCGGGGACCTCACAATACGATAGTACTGAATTTAGGTGCCGATATGTATTGAATTGCAATTCTCACAATTTTATGTAAAATAGCAATTTGATACTGTTGTTTTATTGGGATTAGATGTTCCAAACCTATTGCTCACCATATGTCTGCTGCAGAGGGACAAGCGAACCATGAGAAAACAACACGTTTTGATCAGTCATGGAAATAAGTGCTGAAAACAATTTGTCTCCCTGTTGTTGTTATTATTGTTATTATTATTATTATTATTATTATTATTTTAAATCAAATAAGACACTGGACTCTTGGTGTAGGTACAGCCAACTAACGCAAAAATAGTTTTGCGACAAAGTCCAACATGCCTGATATGAAATGGGTCCCCCCCTGTCCCCAAATCACTAGCAGAGCGGAGCATTCTGTAATGGAATAAATGGAGCTCTTCCTGTTTTCTGCTTATTATCATAACTTCCTGTCTGTGGGGATGGCCACGGTGCTGTTGGCATGAGTCATCAGTTGAGAAACGATTGACTTTTTTTTGTAAGCTGTCTGACATTTTGGTCAATTATGGTGTTAGGGTTCCCCGAGTGGCACAGCGGTCGAAGACACTGCATCGCAGTGCTAGAGGCGTCACTACAGACACCCTGGTTCGAATCCAGACTGTATCACAACCGGTCGTGATTGGGAGTCCCATAGGGCGGTGCACAATTGGCCCAGAGTCGTCCGGGTTTGGCCCGGGGGTAGGCCGTCCATTGTAAATAAGAATTTGTCCTTAACGGACTTGCCTAGTTAAATAAAATCTTAATCTCTGCTTTCAGCTTAGTTTAAATGTTCTCGCCATCGTCACTGTAGTTTAAATGTCTGCAGATCGGCCTTGAAGGTCATGATTAGCTATGTTGGATATGATCAGGGCGTGGCTGCCTTGGACCCTAGATAGCTGCTGGTCACGCAACCAGTAAAATCAGTCTTCAGTTTAAACCTAGGTTTAATTTGTTTTAGCTCTAAGCTCAGAGCTGTTCAATTCCGGTCCTGGATGGCCGACTACAAACTAGCCAGGTGGACAGCTTCAAGTTCCTCCGGCGTACACATCATTGAAAATCTGAAATGGTCCACCCACACACACAGTGTGGTGATTTCATTGGTCCTCAACTCATAGCTTAGACACTTCATTCAGGATAAATGGAGTTATCCCTGAGTTGGCCTGTCCCAGAGCAGGTTAGTTCTGAAGGATTCGTTGCCATAGAAACGTACCTGGCTAAAAAGTGATCCACGTTTCGTCAACTCTGAGTTGACAAGTTACACGGCGAACTCCTCTAACCTGATTCCTAGGGCTCTGGTAGTTTAATTGTTTAATAATTAATTGCATTAGGCCTTGATTGGAAGGAGAGGATGGGGGGGAAAAACAGAAATATTTCGGCCGTCCAGGACCAACGTTGAACAGTCCTGTGTCTCTGCTGGAGCTGCGTGGTGGGTGCAGCTGTCGTTAGACCTAGTGGAGCTCATGAGTAATCTGTGCCAGAAAGCCCATTGTTACTAAACAGCATGATGCATTGTTGAGAAACATGTCCTTTCATTCTCTTTGTCTTCCATTGGTTCTATGTGAGACACACAGCTCTAACCCATGTGTCTTGACATGCGCTAGGTCAGAAGCCCACATTTACTTTGTTTTGTGCCTGGGTCGTCGTTCGCTTGGGGCAGTGCACAATCCAATCAGTACTGCTAATTCTGGTAGCACCCTGCTAGCTTTAGTGAGGAGATGGACCGGGATCCAAAATGAACACCAACTTCATGACCAATGCTAGGCTCTTATTGGTTGAAGCCATGTAGCACAGACCCCCCCCCCCCCCCTCTCTCTCTCTCTCTCTCTCTCTCTCTCTCTCAGCCAATCAGATCCAGGCTCTTTGAGCTGTAAAACATCCCCATTCTTCCCACTTTCGTCTCCTCCATCGTCCGTCTGTAATGTGAGCCCTGGTAGGAATGGGAGGAGAGGGGGTGGAGAGGAATGGGTGGGGAGGGGAGGAGAGGGAGAGGAATGGGTGGATAGCAGTCAGTTTGGGTCTTTCCTTTTAAGGCAAAAAACAAGAAGGAACTTTTCCAAGGGGGAGGGAGGGAGAGGGTTTTTAGTGGAAGAAGCAGAAAATGCAAAAGGAAGTGTAGCTAGCCGTTGTAGTGCTGCGTGCGTGTTAGAGTAGAGGAGTTAAGCCAACTGTTACCCCAGAGTTAGTCAGGTTTGGGTTCTGACTCATGTACGTTCACACTGACAAAAAAAGAACACTAAAGGAACAAACATTTGACTAACTGGGGACATTTTGTTAGTCCCCACAAGGTCAAATGCTATTTCTAGACAGTTAAGGTTAGAATTAGGAGTTTGTTTTTCAGGTTAAGGTTAGGTTTGGGGGTTAGGGGAGAATTTTGAATGGGAATAGATTGTGTCCCCAGATGGTTAGTTTATACGGTGTGTGTGTGAGTGATAAGGCCAGTGTGGAATGTCTCGTTTCCTCTGGGTTTTCTGTCTGGGAGCTGCGGTCACTGCGACCCCACCCTTTCCTTCTCTCAGTCATGACTCGGCTGTGTTTTTATCACAGTTTTTAGAACATTTAAAACACCGAAACCACACTGTTGAAGGCCAAACAATGGCGCAAAATGCATCCCGTGACATTTTCACAAGGAAACGCTTGATTTCTATAGATGTCCAACATTTCGTGATCGTTTGACTAAGTCGCTAACGGACAGTGAATGAGGAGGCTAACCAAAGATTATGGATATACTAACAAGATACAGGTCTCCACCCTAACGATGAGAGCGGTTGTCCACACAACGGCACGGCGTGCTTCCTAGCTCCCGCCTATCCTTGGATTGGTGGATACAGGTCATTATTGTAATCCTCTTTTGAATATTCGATGAGGGTTGTTGCTGTCAACTGCTCGTATTAAATGGAGGGCGACGCGAGTTGCCTCGTTACCAGATTGCTACGCATATTCATGGGAACTCCGATATAGTTTTTTTTGTTATTTAAATTTTTTTTCTCAAAGTTGCCGGGATGTCACGTGTCGTACTTGCAGTATATCAGTACACTCGTAACAACTTAAGCATTACAAAACTTCTATTCGATCAAATGGCATGTTGCAAATAAGCCATACATTTTAATTTTTTTGTTGTTGACTAAATTCAACACTCATTGACCTCCATACAGAAACTCCTTGCTTGGTGGGCAAAACAATAAAAAAATGCCACTGCTGGTGGGAGGGATAGATTTTTCAGCGGAGTTGGGCCTGTCCTCCTCTCTGGGCTAACTAGCTAACAGACAGTGAATGGGGAGGGCTAACTAGCTAACAGACAGTGAATGGGGAGGGCTAACTAGCTAACAGACACAGTGGTGTGTAATAATATATTCCAAGGGAAGCCAGGATCCCACCCCCCCAAATTGACAAAAAATACATAAGTATGTTTTTTCTCTGTTCCATAATTTTCCTTCAATTCGCTCAAGGCTGAATGCATTCCCCCTCAGGAGACAAAAAATATTTGGCATGGATCCTCAGATCCTCAAAAGGTTTTACAGCTGCACCATCGAGAGCATCCTGACAGGTTGCATCACTGCCTGGTATGGCAACTGCTCGGCCTCCGACCGCAAGGCACTACAGAGGGTAGTGCGTACGGCCCAATACGTCACCGGGGCCAAGCTTCCTGCCATCCAGGACCTTTATACCAGGCGGTGTCAGAGGAAGGGCCTAAAAATTGTCAGACTCCAGCCACCCTAGTCATAGACTGATCTCTTTACTACCGGAGTGCCACATTGACTCTGTACCGTAATACCCTGTATATAGCCTCCACATTGACTCTGTACCTGTATGTAGCCCTGCTTTTGTTATTTACTGCTGCTCTTTAATTATTATTCTTATCGCTTTTTTAAAAATCAATTTTCTTATATTTCACTGTGAGGTGAACCCGTTGTATTCGGCGCATGTGACATACGATTTGATTTGATCTCGCCGGACAAAGCATCCGAGAAATCGACAGTGCTTCTCTGCGTTGCCCATCTATCTAATGTGGTCTGGTCAAAAATAATGACAGTGTTGCTGCCCATAGCATTGACTGCAAGGGAAGCCAGCATGCATTTGGTCTCCTTTATACAATAAATGCTGATCTGTATTGAGCTCAACTGTGAATGGTCCTGCCGCACCCAACAAAATTTTTTTTATGGGAAGCCAGTTGAGATTTGGCTTCACACCTATCACATCAAAAGCCATACGTCATTGAATTGTTGTATGGAGATAGGGATTTGGACTTGTGGTTTTACTTAATTCTCTGTACTGGCCAATGACTAGAATGGTGATTTCTGATCCAACCATTTAATTCATACATTGTGCCTCTGGCCTGAGAGGATGTTAGTTCAATATGTAGAAGGCTAATGTTAACTAGCTGGCTAATCGTTGCCCATGGAAGGAAGCTTAGCAAGCAAGTATTTTAGCCAGGTAGCCTAGGACAACAAAACTAAAACATGAAGAAAGAGGAGGATGGCATTGGCATTTCTCTACAAGTAGGGTGAGTCAGCGTGTTTATTCTACCTGCACAAACACGCACACAGAAATCAGAACCATGAATTGCCACATAATATTTACCTTACGTTGATTGGACTAAATTATTGTTTTTGATATCATTTAGTTGTCACTGTGTTAGACTAAGCAGAGGTGATTTGATGATGTTGACGTGGTGCTGGAATAGTGCTGGAATAGTGGAGGCAGCTCGTGGTGCTGGAATAGTGGAGGCAGCTCGTGGTGCTGGAATAGTGGAGGCAGCTCGTGGTGTCTTTGTAACTCTCCGGTGTTGTAAATCAAGAGTTTGTTAGTTTGAAAATGTGGGGAACATTAACTTGATTGACTGTGCTGTAGGACATGTAACTGGATGTAGTTAAGTATATAATGTAAGTTACATGGTCAATCAAGTTAAGGATGTTCTTTTGGGTTTGTGATGAACCACAAGTGTGGTTGAATTGATTCTGCCACTGTCTTATCGTCTCAGCCTTTAGGCCTGTATATCACGGTGTCGAGGCATATGAACTAACAGGTTATAGAGCAAACACAGGTTGTACTATGGCTCTTTCTGGCTTTGCTTCCCCAGTGATTTTTATCCACACTGTTACTGAACAGTCAATAGGGAGGTGAACTAGCTAACGTACCGTGACTGGGGGGGGGGGCTAGCTAACGGACCGTGACTGGGGGGGGGGGGGCTAGCTAACGGACCGTGACTGGGGGGGGGCTAGCTAACGGACCGTGACTGGGGGGGGGCTAGCTAACGGACCGTGACTGGGCTAGCTAACGGACCGTGACTGGGGGGGGGGGGCTAGCTAACGGACCGTGACTGGGCTAGCTAACGGACCGTGACTGGGGGGCTAGCTAACGGACCGTGACTGGGGGGGGGGGGGTGGCTAACGGACCGTGACTGGGGGGGGGGATGGCTAACGGACCGTGACTGGGGGGGGGATAGCAACGGACCGTGACTGGGGGGGGCTAGCTAACGGACCGTGACTGGGGGGGGCTAGCTAACGGACCGTGACTGGGGGGGGCTAGCTAACGGACCGTGACTGGGGGGGGCTAGCTAACGGACCGTGACTGGGGGGGGGGGGGCTAGCTAACGGACCGTGACTGGGGGGGGGGGGGCTAGCTAACGGACTGAATACTCTGATCACTATTCAGAATTTCTCATATTCTTCCAGCAGAAAAAGCTTCTATGTACTTGTTTGTTATTTGTGCATTTTACCGTTTTGGGTTGTAAGGCTCGTATGAATGTCCTGCTTAATCTGTTGCTGTCATACTAGCAAATCAACTGTATTGTACTTAAAAAATACAAACAAAAAATACAAACAAAAAAACCACTTAACTTCAACCATTAAAATGTCTTTGGCTAGCTTTGCTTCCAGTCCATGTCAATGAGCATTAGCATTCTAGCTAACAATTGATGAATTCAAAATTGTTATTTTGCAACTTTAACAACCAAATATAATCTTAGTGACTGTTTGCACAATATTCAAAACAACATTGTAAACCCTGTGAGAACCCAAAAAAGGATTACAGGAGGATTCCACTCATGTTTGATGGCTTTCTGTCAGACATGCACCGACACAACAAAAGAGGATTCTTGTCTCCCGGATTGTTGCTTCAGCATTCCTCCAGCATGCACCAGCGTGTGAGGAACGTCAACACATCTTTATCGAGTTAGAACTCAGGCTGTGCCTTCTCCCTGTCCTGGGGGCTTGTTTTATCACACCACCCTTAGGATCCGATGAGCAATTACCACCCCCCCCCAATCCTGTGTGTGCGTGAAGACATGTGTGGGCTGGTCTGTGGTTGCATCACTCTTGCACTCATCTCTGATCTCCCAGTCACCAATCCAAGCCCACCCTCTACAGTTCTTCTCCAATCTTAATCCAAGCCCACTCTATAGATCTACTCCAACTTTACTACGCCACTCCTAATCCTAATCCAACCCCACCCACTCTATAGCTCTACTCCAACTTTACTACGCCACTCCTAATCCCACCCTCTCTACAGCTATACTCCAACTTTACTATGCTAATCCTAATCCAAGCCCACTCTCTCTACAGCTCTACTCCAACTTTACTACGCCACTCCTAATCCAAGCCCACTCTCTATAGCGCTACTCCAACTTTACTACGCTAATCCTAATCCAACCCCACTCTCTACAGCTCTACTCCAACTTTACTATGCCACTCCTAATCCAAGCCCACTCTCTACAGCTCTACTGCAACTTTACTACGCTAATCCTAATCCCACCCCACCCTCTCTACAGCTCAACGCCAATCCTAATCCTATAGATCTGCATATTCATATATTACTGTCTCTCCTCCAGACTCCAAGGCCATAGTAGATGGTAACCTGAAGCTGATCCTGGGCATGGTGTGGACTCTGATCCTCCACTACTCCATCTCCATGCCCATGTGGGACGAGGAGGAGGAGGGGGGAGACGGCCAGCAGAAGACCCCGAAACAGAGGCTTCTGGGATGGATCCAGAACAAGCTCCCAGAGATCCCCATCCACAACTTCAGCAGAGACTGGCAGAGCGGCAGGGCGCTGGGGGCACTGGTCGACAGCTGTGCTCCAGGTAGGTCGGGGGTTAAAGGTCGGAGGGAGAGAGTGGGAGTAGATAGATGGGTAGTCACAAAGGGCTTGTTTCAAAGACCCAGTAAGCATTGTCCTTTTTTAGAAATGGTTGTGTTTCTAAGTTTAAATAACTTGTTGTTATAGGCTTGTGCCCTGATTGGGACCAGTGGGACCAGACTAAACCAGTGGACAACGCCCGTGAGGCCATGCAACAGGCTGATGACTGGCTGGGTATCCCTCAGGTACGCTAGCTACGCTAACCATCACATTGGTCTCTGTGGAATCATGCTACCATCACCACCACCATAATCATTACAGAGCTGTGACGCTGAGTACAGTCTGCTTCATGGCGTTAGCCTAGTATTTGTGTGCAGCAGTGCTGAGTTGGCATGTGGGCAGGGCTTTCGTGCCAGGTTGGCAGCTCTGGAGAAGTTGGTAGCGTGCTGACAGTTATCTCTGTGGTTGGTGTTTCCTCCCACAGTGGACCAGTTCTCAGAACAACGCTCTCTTCCTCTGTCTCTGTAGCGTGTGGGTGCTTTGTGCAGCTTGAGGTCGTGGTTAAGGTCCACATTAAATCACGCTACCCTCTGGTGCAGGGGTGTGTGTGTGTGTGTAAACAGTGTGTGCCATCTGGTTTCCTAGGTGATAACCCCAGAGGAGATCGTTGACCCCAATGTAGATGAACATTCCGTGATGACGTACCTGTCCCAGTTCCCCAAGTCCAAACTGAAGCCTGGGGCACCCCTGCGCCCCAAACTGAACCCAAAGAAGGCACGCGCATACGGACCAGGTACGCATCAACACACACACACACACACCACCAACCCAAAGAAGGCATGTGCATACGGACCAGGTACACATCAACACACACACAAATGTTTTCCTCTCTCACACACACCACACAAATGTTTTCCTTTGTCTCACACCTCTCTTGCTCTCGTTATCTCTCTTTCTCCAGGTATCGAGCCAGTAGGTAACGTTGTGATGAAGAAGGCGGTGTTTACAGTGGAGACCATCAGTGCTGGGATGGGAGAGGTGCTGGTGTATGTAGAGGACCCTGCCGGACACAGAGAGGAGGTACACAACACACACACACTGCATTTACAGTTGAAGGCTGAAGTTTACATACACTTAGGTTGGAGTCATTAACTCGTTTTTCAACCACTCCACAAACTTCTTGTTAACGAACTATAGTTTTGGCAAGTCGGTTAGGACATCTACTTTGCGCATGACACAAGTAATTTTTCCAACAATTGTTTACAGACAGTGAAATAATCTGTATTACAATTCCAGTGGGTCAGAAGTTTACATACACTAAGTTGACTGTGCCTTTAAACAGCTTGGAAAATTCCAGAAAATGATATCATGGCTTTAGAAGCTTCTGATAGGCTAATTGACATAATTTGAGTCAATTGAAGGTGTACCTGTGGATGCATTTCAAGGCCTACCTTCAAACTCAGTGCCTCTTTACTTGACATCATGGGAAAATCAAAAGAAATCAGCCAAGACCTCAGAAAAAAATTGTAGACCTGCACAAGTCTGGTTCATCCTTGGGAGCAATTTCCAAATGCCTGAAGGTACCACGTTCATCTGTACAAACAACAGTAAGCAAGTATAAACACCATGGGACCACGCAGCCATCATACCGCTCAGGAAGTAGACGCGTTCTGTCTCCTAGAGATGAACGTACTTTGGTGAGAAAAGTGCAAATCAATCCCAGAACAACAGCAAAGGACCTTGTGAAGATGCTGGAGGAAACGGGTACAAAAGGATCTATATCCACAGTAAAACGAGTCCTATATTGATGTAACCTGAAATGCCGCTCAGCAAGGAAGAGGCCACTGCTATAAAATCGGCATTAAAAACCAGACTACGGTTTGCAGCTGCACATGGGGACAAAAATGTCCTTTGGTCTGATGAAACAAAAATAGAACTGTTTGGCCATAATGACCATTGTTATGTTTGGAGGAAAAGGGGGGGAGCCTTGCAAGCTGAAAAACACCATCCCAACCGTGAAGCACGGGGGTGGCAGCATCATGTTGTGGGGTGCTTTGCTGCAGGAGGGACTGGTGCACTTCACAAAATAGATGGCATCATGAGAAGGAAAATGATGTGGATATATTGAAGCAACATCTCAAGACATCAGTCAGGAAGTTAAAGCTTGGTTGAAAATGGGTCTTCCAAATGGACAATGACCCCAAGCATACTTCCAAAGTTGTGGCAAAATGGCTTAAGGACAACAAAGTCAAGGTATTGGAGTGGCCATCACAAAGCCCTGACCTCAATCCGATAGAAAAGGTGTGTGTGTGTGTGTGTTGTGTGTGTGTGTGTGTGTGTGTGTGTGTGTGTGTGTGTGTGTGTGTGTGTGGAGGCCCACAAACCTGACTCGGTTACACCAGCTCTGTCAGGAGGAATGGGCCAAAATTCACTGAACTTATTGTGGGAAGCTTGTGGAAGGCTACCTGAAATGTTTGACCCAAGTTGAACAATTTAAAGGCAATGCTACCAAATACTAATTGAGTGTAGGTAAACTTCTGACCCATTGGGAATGTGATGAAAGAAATAAAAGCTGAAATAAATAATTCTCTACTATTATTCTCACATTTTTTAAATAATGTGGTGATCCTAACTGACCAAAGACAAGGAATTTTTACTCGGATTAAATGTCAGGAATTGTGGAAAGCGGCGTTTAACCGTATTTGGCGAAGGTGTATGTAAACTTCTGACTATAAAAAATGCACTTAAAAAAAAAAATATATTAATCTTCAACATAGAAATGCTTCCAAAAATAATTTACTGAAACTTGTTACAAATTATGGAGTTACCCATGATTCACCAAAGTACTTTAAGGATATGTTTTCAATTCAGTCTCCTCTAACCGAACTTAATTGTAAGGATGTTCTTTTCTATTATTAATGTATTAACAGCTGTACAGAAAGACTCATTTGAAGGCCAAATTACAGGAGGAACTGCTTAATGCAATTAAAGCCTTTAAGTCTGGGAAAACTCCAGGGCTGGATGGCATACCAGTGGAGGTATACCAAACCTTTCTGATATACTCAGAGGACCGTTCTTAGCATGTGTAACCACTCCTAATGGTCGATTATGGGACACTCAGCAAGAAGGTCTGATTTCATTATTACTGAAACAGGATACAAGTTAAAACAATTGGAGGACCCTTACTCTTCAGTGTTGTGATGCAAAATGTATCGCGTATAGAATTTAAAAGGTATTGTTGGATATTATTCATCCTAATCAGACGACAGGTTTTTTTTTACATGGACGATACGTTGGAGATAATATAACACAAGTACTGGAAACAATAGAACACTGACATATCTGGGAAACCAGGCCTGGTATTTGTAGCTGACTTTGAAAAGGCCTTTGAGGAAGTAGGACTGGAATTTATATACAATGTCTGGAATATTTCAATTTGAGAATCCCTTATACAATGGGTTAAAGTTATGTATAGTAACCCGAGGTGTAAAATAGTCAATGGCTACTTCTGAAAGTTTTAAACTGTCAAGAGGAGTTAAACAAGGTTGTCCACTATTGGCATATCTATTTATTATGTCCATTGAAATTTTAGCTGTTAAAATCAGATCCACCAGACACAATTTTAAATGGGCTTGTTTATATAATGAATACGGGGTGAAGAAATGAAAACATTAGACCTCTCACTAAAGGCTTCAGTCATACAAAAGTTAAACTTAAATCCGAACCTGTTGTATAGCAAATTAGTAAGAATGTCTCACCCGACGTTCAAGAAAGGCCTTTATTCAGATTACAACATCATTTTCAGTTATTTGAGAAGGAAAACATCTCCCAAATATCGCTATTTTTAAACAAGCCATAGAAAGTTGGTTGCAATTTCAATTTAATCCACCAGAAAAGACAGAATAAATAATATAACAAATATTGTGGTTAAACTCAAATATAATAAAAAAAGAAACCAAAAAAGTAATCTTTGTAAATTATATCATAAATAGGACAGGTAGAGTTGTCACACAGGCAGCTAACAAAAATATCTGGAAATGTCTGCTCAAATTACAACTAACTAATTGCAGCATTACTGAAAAAAATGGAGGCAAGTGGAAGGGGGAAAAAGTAGGGAACTTGTCTGTCGGCCTTGTATTAAAGACCATAATTGGTTAAAGAAAATTGTGATAAATAAACAAATATACCAGTTTGGCTCAGAGCGAGTGGCCGCGGCTGTCTCTGTGGTATGTCAAAATTGCTTGTAACTTATGAAGCTTTCATTTTGAATTTGTTCAAATTATGTAATAATTAATCAAAATGTGTTGTAGACAAAAGGATAAATGTCACTACTGTAGTCGCTCTGGATAAATGACTGAGTCATCTGCTAAATGACTAAAATGTAAAATAATGAAAAGGGCTGTCTTGTAGTCTCAAATAGACAAAGATTTGTAGTTGAACAAGTCATTGCATGTATAGATTTATTTAATTTTTTTACTTGGAAAAACACAGGACTTGACTTGTTCTTAGAATGCACAACCTTGACTCGACCTGCTTTACTTGGGACTCTACTTAAGACTGACCTTGTGACTCGAAAAATAGTGACTTGGTCCCACATGGCACACAAATCGCTTACACAATGTCTTCCCCTGGGGGCTCGCTCTCTCTCATATATAGTTTCAAATTCTTTGTATTGATTTATAATTTTGGGAAAGAAATATTCTCTTAGGTCTGAGTATTTGTCAATGTAATAGACAGAGCTGCATTTCCTATCTCCCCTGGAGCAGAGTGAGCACAGCCTGTCCTCTCTGGGCAGCCAGGTTTGTCTGTGACGACCAGTCTTTATAGCCAGACTGTGCTCACTGAGTCTGTACCTAGTCAGTGTTTTCTACCAGTCAGTGGTCAGATAGTCTGCCACAATGTACTGTCTGTTTAGAGCCAAATAGCATTGAAGTTTACTTAGATTTTTTTGTGGTCTTTCCAATAGGTGATATTTTTTTGTTCTGTGATGATTTGGTTGGACCAGATTTTCTGAGTGCTGTCCTGAGACTCTGGGGTTGGTTTGTTTGAACTGAGCCTCAGAACCAGCTGGCTGAGGGGACTCTTCTCTTGTTTCATCTCTTGACATTGTAGAGCTGTGTGATGGAATGTTTTGGGGTCACTTGTTTTTAAGATGGTGGTAAAAATTTGATGGCTCTTTTTTTCTATTCGAATGAGAAGGGGGTATTGGCCCAATTCTGCTCTACATGTGTTATTTGGAGTTTTTCTTTGCACTTGCAATACAGTCTTGCAAAACTCTGCATGCAGTATTTCGATTGGATGTTTGTCCCATTTGGTAAATTCATTATTAGACAGTGGATCCCATACTTCACTGCCATATAGAGCAATTGGTTCTATAATGGATTGGACTTTTTTTTTTGCCAGATTCTAATTGGAATTTTGATTTTAATGGCATAGAATGCTCTTCTTGCTTTGTCTCCCAGCTCATTCACAGCCATGTGAAAGCTTCCTGTGTTGCTGATATTTAGTCCTAGATACGTGTAGTTTTTGGTGTGTTCTAATAGAACTGTGTCCAAATAGAATTTATATTTGTCATCCTGATTTCCAGACCTTTATTGGAATATCATTTTTTGTCAAAAAAATTTTAGGTTAACGGTCAGAGCCCAGGTCTGACAGAACCTGTGAAGACGATCTAGGTGCTGCTGTAACCCCTCTTTAGTGGGAGACAGCAGCATCAGGTCATCTGCGTACAGCAGACACTTGATTTCAGTGTTGTGTAGGGTGATACCAGGTGCTGCCGATTCTTCTATTGTTTTTGCCAATTCATTAATATAGTGTTGGGCTTATTGGGCAGCCCTGTTTCACTCCCCATCCCTGAGAGAAGAAGCCTGTTTGCTTGTTGCCAATTTTAACCGCACATGTGTTTTTAGTGTACATTGATTTAATAACATACGTTTTCTCTCCAAAACCACTTTCTATTAGTTTATAAAAAGACCTTCGTGCCAAATTGAATGAAATGCTTTCTTGAAATCTACAAAACACGAGTAGATTTTGCCTTTGTTTTGGTTTACTTGTTTGTCAATTAGAGTGTGGAGGGTGTAAATGTGGTCTGTTGTACGATCATTTTTTAGAAATCCAATCTGGCTTCTGCTCAGGACGTTGTCTTCGTCAAGGAAATGGTGTAGTCTGCTATTTATAATACTGCAGAGAATTTTCCTTAAGTTGCTGTTAACTCAAATTCCTCTAATTATTTGGGTCAAATTTGTTTTCATTTTTATAGATTGGTGTGATCAATCCCTGGTTCCAAATATCGGGGAAAATACCTGTAGTGAGGATAATGTTAAAGAGTTTGAGTATAGCCAATTTGAATTTGTGGTCTGTATATTTGATCATTTCATTTAAAATACCATCAGCACCACAGGCCTTGTTGGGTTGGAGAGTGCATCGTTTTTCCAATATTTCTTCTTCTGTAATTGAAGTATCCACAGGATTCTAATAGTCTTTGACTGCTGATTCAAGGATTTGTAATTTTTCTTGTATATTTTTTTGTTCTGGGCTCTTTGTTATATTGCTGTAGAGGTTTGCAAAGTGATTTCTCCACATATCCCCATTTTGGAGAGCCAATTCCTCCTGATGAGGTTTGTTTAATTTATTCCAATTCTCCCAGAAGTGGTTTGATTCTATGGATTCCTCATTTCCATCCAGCTGGTTTCTAATGTGCTGTTCCTTTATTGTTCTTCGGATGTGTTTGTATTGCTTCAGTGTTTCCCCATATTGAAGGCGTATATTTTTGTTGTCTGGTTCTGTGTTTTTCATTAGATATATTTCTCAATGACTTTCTTAGATTTTTGCAATCATTATCAAACCATTTAAAATTATCTGTTATTTCTGGTTTGCTCTTATGCTTCTTTAGATTAGCCAAGGAGGCTAATTTGTCAAATATAAAGTTTGTTCCAAACGGCCAAATTTACACCTTTGTTGCTGTAGGAGAATGTGAAGGCTAAAAAGTCCAGGAGAGATTGTATTTTTTGGCTACTAATTGCTTTTTGGTAGATGTCTGTACTGTTGTCACTCCATCTATAGGCCTGTTTAGTACCATGTCATTTACTGGGCCGTGTTGCTTCATGGTTTGGTTCCGCTCTTCTCAGATTCACTGTGGTCTGAGAGAGGTGTTAGTGGGCTGACTGTGGAGGCTCTGAGAGACTCTGGGTTTAGGTCAGTGGGCTGACTGTGGAGGCTCTGAGAGACTGGGTTTAGGTCGGGGAGGAAGTAGTCTACAGTACTGCTGCCAAGGGATGAGCTGTAGGTGAACCTACCAAAAGAGTTCCCTCTTAGCCTACCATTGACTATCTATAGACCCAGTGTTCCACAGAGCTTCACGAGCAGTGCTCCATTTTTGTTTTTCACTTTGTCCTAGTTGTTTCTGTGGGGGTATGTGGGGAGGAAAAGGTTGTTGCTTCCTGGTAGGTGTTTATCCCCAGGACTGTTAATAGTGTTTAGTTCTTCTGCTGTTCTACCATTCAGGTCTCCACAGTCCAGTACGTTGCCTTGGGCCTGAAAGTGACTCATCTCCTCCTCTAGAATGGAGAAACTCTCTTCATTGAAGTAGGGTGACTGAGGGGGGAATGTATGTGTCACAGAGGAAGAAGTTTTTATCTGTTAAGATAAAGCCTCCTTGTTGATTTTTTAACCAGATAAAGAATTCTCCTATTTTGATCAATTCGATTGAATGAATTAGTTCAGATTTATACCATATTAGCATTCCCCCTGAGTCTCTGCCCTGTCCTGAGTCTCTGCCCTGTCTGATTCCTGTTAGTTTAGTGGATGGTATGATTATCTCCCTATAACCTAGTGGACAGCCAGTGGAAACATCACCTCTGCACCATGTTTCCTGTAGTACTACAATATCAACATCATCCATTTCTTTCAGGAAGTCTGGGTTTCTGCTCTTTAGCCCAAAACTTAAATCCTTGTAAATTCCAACATGCAACGTAAAGATTTCATTAAAAAAAAATGTCTTTACCTTCAAAATGAGACAAACACTCACAATCCAACAAGAACTATTAAAACAGGTTTTTTTTCAATTAAAATAAACTCTTATTATGAAAACGTGATTTGTTTATCATTTAAGATGGCATTTGTGTCATGCCACTTTGGTGGATGTAGTGTGAGGAGGGTGTAGTTCTTCTGCTCATCTTACCATGACCCTCGGCCTATCACATGTGAGCATAGTAGACTCAGCATGTGTTTAATGTCACTCATTTGGTTGGTGGGGGCTGGGCCAGTTGCTCCTCTCACAGCCTGTGCGTAGCTCTGCCTGCTGGGCTGTGGCTCCTCCAGGTGGGGGTTTGTGGTGGGGGGCAGGGGGGGGGGGGGTGGGAAGCCTCATCTGGGTGGCTCTTAAGCTGGGCTGGGGTGGGCTGTGCTGGCTGTGGTGGGCATTGATGTTGGTGGTGCTGTGGTTGTGGCTGGGGGGGTCCAGGGTGCTGGTCCGGGGTGTTGTCTTGGTGATCTCGGAGGGGTGGAGATTGCTCCGCTGTTCCTGGGTGGCGAGGTCGGGCTGCGGTTTAAAGTAATGTCTTGGCAAGGATGGGGACTGTCTCCCTGTACAGGTGAACATGGTCAGAGACAGTCCAGATCGAGGGTGGGATGGTGGGCCAGGTGTACATTGGGTCATAGGGACAGTCCAGATGGAGGGTGGGATGGTGGGCCAGGTGTACATTGGGTCATAGGGACAGTCCAAATGGAGTTGGGGAAGATTGCGGAGGCCTTCTCAATCCCTCCCCGTAGTGAAGTCTCCACCCTCTCCTGCTGAGCACGCAGGTCGTTGCTTCCGGTGTGTATGATTATGTGGCTTGGTGACCCGAGATGGGCCTTATCAAGCAGCTCCATGGCACTCTGTGTTGGTGGGCACCACACGTTTCTCCTTTTGTGTTGAGGGAAAAGTTTATTCTCCTGAACAAACTTCCCATTTGAGTCTATTAACAGGACGATGTCAGCCAGTGTTTCTTCTGGACTGGAGGGGTGCAGCAGGCAGGGCTGAGGAGGAGGGGTGCAGCAGGCAGGGCTGAGGAGGAGGGGTGCAGCAGGCAGGGCTGAGGAGGAGGGGTGCAGCAGGCAGGGCTGAGGAGGAGGGGTGCAGCAGGCAGGGCTGAGGAGGGGTGCAGCAGGCAGGGCTGGGGAAGCCTGGCTGGTTGAGGGCAGCCTGTTCTCTTTCTCTCTCCTGCAGCCTGTCCTCTGTTCTCTCTCCTGCAGCCTGTCCTCTGTTCTCTCTCCTGCAGCCTGTCCTCTGTTCTCTCTCCTGCAGCCTGTCCTCTGTTCTCTCTCCTGCAGCCTGTCCTCTGTTCTCTCTCCTGCAGCCTGTCCTCTGTTCTCTCTCCTGCAGCCTGTTCTCTGTTCTCTCTCCTGCAGCCTGTTCTCTCTCCTGCAGCCTGTCCTGCAGCCTGTCCTCTGTCCTCTGTCCTCTCTCCTGCTCTCTTTCTCTCTTAGTGAGGTCAGATCGTTATTACTGCTCAGCCTGTCTTTTTGGAGCTCTCTCACCTCCTGTGTTAGATCAGCCAGCTCTCTTGAGTCCGTCTCTCTCTTGCTGAACCTCTTTCAGCTGTGTTGCAAGGCTGCTGTCCTGCTCTGTCTGCACCTTGGTTAGGAGCTCCTCTAAGGTGAGGATGTCTGGTTGCTGTTTGCTCTCCCTGAGCAGGACCACCTCCCCCCTCCAGTCTGGTGAACTCATCCCTCATGGCAGCCATGGTGGTGAGGAGGGCCTGAGCCTGCTCTGCACTGAGGGGGTCGCTCTCCTCCTGGGGCTTGTCCTCCACTATGGTGGGAAGAGGTGCTGGATGGGCCTTTTTGGGTGGGGATAGTAGGGGTGAGGGTGGTGCTGGATGGGCCTTTTTGGGTGGGGATAGTAGGGGTGAGGGTGGTGCTGGATGGGCCTTTTTGGGTGGGGATAGTAGGGGTGAGGGTGGTGCTGGATGGGCCTTTTTGGGTGGGGATAGTAGGGGTGAGGGTGGTGCTGGATGGGCCTTTTTGGGTGGGGATAGTAGGGGTGAGGGTGGTGCTGGATGGGCCTTTTTGGGTGGGGATAGTAGGGGTGAGGGTGGTGCTGGATGGGCCTTTTTGGGTGGGGATAGTAGGGGTGAGGGTGGTGCTGGATGGGCCTTTTTGGGTGGGGATAGTAGGGGTGAGGGTGGTGCTGGATGGGCCTTTTTGGGTGGGGATAGTAGGGGTGAGGGTGGTGCTGGATGGGCCTTTTTGGGTGGGGATAGTAGGGGTGAGGGTGGTGCTGGATGGGCCTTTTTGGGTGGGGATAGTAGGGGTGAGGGTGGTGCTGGATGGGCCTTTTTGGGTGGGGGTGGTGCTGGGTGGGGGTGGTGCTGGGAGAGTTTATCAAAATTGGATTTGTTTTGGAATTCTTTCTAGGTAATCTAAGGGAAATATGTCTCTCTACGGTCATACCTTTGGCAGGAGGTTAGGAAGTGCATCTCAGTTTCCACCTCATTTTGTAGGCATTGTGCACATAGCCTGTTTTCTCTTGAGAGCCAGGTGATGGCTTTCATGGAAGGTTTGGGAATTGCTTACTTTTATTTTAGGTGGCTGTGAAATGTAATGTCTCTTTTCTAGTATTTTGATAATTAGTGGGTGTCTCTATCCTCCTGTCAGGCCAAGGTGACAGCCAACAACGATAAGAATCGTACCTACTCAGTCTTCTACATTCCAAAAGTCACTGGAATGCACAAGGTAAGCCTGACCTTCAGTCTTCATTTCTACCCTAAATGAACCCTACTCAATCCTAGGTGATGGTGTAATGTTAGGTGACATGTTTTTATGACCAGGTGACGGTGCTGTTTGGTAACTCGGTGTTTTACTAGGTGACGGTGCCATTTGGTAACTCTGTGTTTTACTAGGTGACAGTGCTGTTTGCGGGGCTTCACATCAATAAGTCTCCTTATGAGGTGGATGTGGGGATGGCTCAGGGAGACAGCAGTAAAGCCACAGCCCAGGGACCTGGACTAGAACCTGCCGGAAACATCGCCAATAAGACCACATACTTTGACGTCTACACCGCAGGTACCAACTGTTTTTCTCTCTTCACAGCCTTTTTAAAATCACCGTTGGTCTCTTGCTTACATCCCTGAGTAGTTTCTGTCCTCTCAGGCAATAGGAAGGACGACTATTTTTGTTCTGGTTCAGATCATTTTTTGCCCAATACAAATCAATGGTAAATAATGTATTGTCACTTTTTTTTATTGTAAATAAGAATATATGTTTTCTAAACACTTCTACATTAATGTGGATGATACCATGATAATGGATAATCCTGAATGATCAATTATGAGTGAGAAAGTTAGACGCACAAATACCACCCCAAAAATGCTAACCTCCCCTGATATTGTAATGGTGAGAGGTTAGCATGTCTTGGGGTTATGATATTTGCACGTTTAACTTTCTCACTCCTCATGATTCATTCAGGACCATCCATAATGTTGGTAGCATCCACATTCATGTAGAAGTGTTTTGATATATTCTAATTTACAATACAAATGACTCCAAAATATAGATAGCCTAGTGGTTAGAGCGTTGGACTAGTATCCGAAAGGTTGCTTGATCGAATCCCCGAGCTGACAAGGTACAAATCTGTCATTCTGCCCCTGAACAAGGCAGTTAACCCACTGTTCTTAGGCCGTCATTGTAAATAAGAATTTGTTCTTAACTGACTTGCCTAGTTAAATACAATTAAATGAGACAATGCATTACTACAAGTGAATGTCTCAATGCTTTTGCTACCCTAAAATTGGGGACTATGTACGAGAAGTGCTGTAATTTTAACGGTTCACCCGATATGTATGACAATACATCAAATGAAAGCTGACAGTCTGCATTTTAACCCCATTGTTAAACCTTTTGGAGTATTGGGCCAAAAAGAGCGCTTCACAGTCCCAATAATGACGGAGGACGCGGTTTATTGGTATGATGCTAAACGCTCTCCCTGTCTCCAGGAGCTGGTGTGGGAGAGGTAGAGGTGGTGATCATGGACCCAGCGGGTAAGAAGGACGTGGTGGTGTGTCAGATAGAGGATAAGGGCAACAGTTCGTACCGCTGCACCTACAAACCCACCCTGGAGGGGGCCCACACCATCTATGTTACCTTCGCTGGAGGACAGATCAGCAAGAGCCCCTTCACTGTTAACATAGGAGAGGGTGAGACAGACCGAGGGGAAATTAAGCTGGGTGTCTGACTTTTTTTTCTTTTTTCTGGGTCTGTTACTCTGGTTCTCTTTGCTGTTTCCGCTGTTCCGTTCAGTTTCTGCTTCGTTGGTTCTGTTTCTTGTTCTGTTATTCTGTTTGAGTCACTTCTTATCTTTTTATATTCTAACTGCTTCATTCTCTCTCTCTCTCTCTCTCCATGGAAGGATGGAGGGAGTTGCTGGTATCTCTTCTCTCTCTGGAGCAGCTTCTTCCTTCTACTGTCCTGTCACTTCCTGGGATCTCTCTTGGGTGCTAGACTCGGTGTGTGTCTCGTACTATTCCATGTGACTCATCCTTTTTCATAGACTGGTGTGTCATCTCCCTCTAATCCTCCAAACCCAGACTGATCCAGTGTCTATATACACACACAAACACACACGCACATATGACTCAGCAGGTCCTTATTTAGCAGTTCCCCTGGGGGTTAATGTCATCCATTAAATCTGTTCACCTCTAACCCTCCTCCCTCCAGCTTGTAACCCCAGCCTGGTTCGGGCTAAGGGCCGTGGTCTCCAGCCTAAAGGCCTCAGAGTGAAGGAGACAGCTGACTTCAGAGTCTTCACTAAAGGAGCTGGGACTGGAGAACTCAAAGTCACCATCAAGGGCCCCAGTGAGTCAACTACACAGCAGATTCTGTTTCATAAACTATTCCAACGAGCATCGATTTAATAATATATATATTCTCATCAAAAAAAGAAACGTCCTTTCACTGTCAACTGTTTATTTTCAGAAAAATTAACATGTGTAAATATTTGTATGAACATAAGATTCAACAACTGAGACATAAACTGAACAAGTGCCACAGACATGTGACTAACAGAAATGGAATAATGTGTCCCTGAACAAAGGGGGGGTCAAAATCATAAGTAACAGTCAGTATCTGGTGTGGCCACCAGCTGCATTAAGTACTGCAGTGCATCTCCTCCTCATGGACTGCACCAGATTTGCCAGTTCTTGCTGTGAGATGTTACCCCACTCCACCAAGGCACCTACAAGTTCCCGGCTATTTCTGGGGGGGGGGGAATGGTCCTAGCCCTCACCCTCTGATCCAACAGGTCCCAGACGTGCTCAATGGGATTGAGATCCGGGCTCTTCGCTGGCCATGGCAGAACACTGACATTCCTGTCTTGCAGGAAATCACACACAGAACGAGCAGTATGGCTGATGGCATTGTCATGCTGGAGGGTCATGTCAGGATGAGCCTGCAGGAAGGGTACCACATGAGGGAGGAGGATGTCTTCCCTGTAACGCACAGCGTTGAGATTGCCTGCAATGGCAACAAGCTCAGTCCGATGATGCTGTGACACACCGCCCCAGACCATGACGGACCCTACACCTCCAAATCGAGCCCGCTCCAGAGTACAGGCCTCGGTGTAACGCTCATTCCTTCGACAATAAACGCCAATCTGACCATCACCCCTGGTGAGACACAACCGCGACTCGTCAGTGAAGAGCACTTTTTGCCTGTCCTGTCTGGTCCAGCGATGGTGGGTTTGTGCCATAGGCGACGTTGTTGCCGGTGATGTCTGGTGAAGACCTGCCTTACAACAGGCCTACAAGCCCTCAGTCCAGCCTCTCTCAGCCTATTGCGGACATTCTGGGCACTGATGGAGGGATTGTGTGTTCCTGGTGTAACTCGGGCAGTTGTTGTTGCCATCCTGTACCTGTCCCACAGGTGTGATGTTCGGATGTACCGATCCTGTGCAGGTGTTGTTACATGGGGTCTGCCACTGCGAGGACTATCAGCTGTCTGTCCTGTCTACCTGTAGTGCTGTCTTAGGCGTCTCACAGTACGGATATTGCAATTTATTGTCCTGGCCACATCTGCAGTCCTCATGCCTCCTTGCAGCATGCCTAAGGCACGTTCACGCAGATGAGCAGGGACCCTGGGCATCTTTCTTTTGGTGTTTTCCAGAGTCAGTAGAAAGGCCTCTTTAGTGTCCTAAGTTTTCATAACTGTGACCTTAATGGCCTACCGTCTGTAAGCTGTTAGTGTCTTAACGACCGTTCCACAGGTGCATGTTCATTAATTGTTTATGGTTCATTGAACAAGCATGGGAAACAGTGTTTAAACCCTTTACAATGAAGATCTGTGAAGCTATTTGGATGTTTACAAATTATCTTTGAAAGACGGGGTCCTGAAAAAGGGATGTTTCTTTTTTTGCTGAGTTTGTATACACAGTACCAGTCAAAAGTTTGGACACCTACTCATTCAGGGCATTCATGTACTAACCAAAAAAGTGTTAAACAAATAAATATATTTGAGATTATTCAAAGTAGCCACCCTTTGCCTTGATGACAGCTTTGAACACTCTTGGCATTCTCTCAACCAGCTTCACCTGGAATGCTTTTCCAACAGTCTTGAAGGAGTTCCCACATATGCTGAGTACTTGTTGGCTGCTTTTCCTTCACTCTGCGGTCGAACTCATCCCAAACCATCTCAATTGGGTTGAGGTCGGGTGATTGTGGAGGCCAGGTCATCTGATGCAGCACTCCATCACTCTCCTTCTTGGTCAAATAGCCCTTACACAGCCTGGAGGTGTGTTGGGTCATTGTCCTGTTGAAAATGATAGTCCCACTAAGCGCAAACTAGTTGGGATGACGTATCGCTGCAGAATGCTGTGGTAGCCATGCTGGTTAAGTGTGCCTTGAATTCTAAATAAATCACACTACCTCCATGCCTCACGGTGGGAACCAAACATGCGGAGATCATCCGTTCTGCGTCTCGAAGACATGGCGGTTGGAGCCAAAAATCTCAAATTTGAACTAATCCAAAGGACAGATTTCCACCAGTCTAATGTCCATTACTCGTGTTTCTTAGCCCAAGCAAGTTCTTATTGGTGTCCTTTAGTAGTGGTTTCTTTGCAGCAATTCGACCATGAAGGCCTGATTTCATGCAGTCTCCTCTGAACAGTTGCTGTTGCGATATCTGTTACTTGAACTCTAAAGCATTTATTTGGGCTGCAATTTGAGGTGCAGTTAACTCTAATGAACTTATCCTCTGTATTCCTTTCCTGTGGCGGTCCTCATGTGAGCCAGTTTCATCATAGCTCTTCATAATTTTTGCGACTGCACTTAAACTTTTTCAAAGTTCTTGAAATGTTCCGTATTGACTGACCTTCATGTCTTAAAGTAATGATGGAATGTCGTTTGTCTTTGCTTATTTGAGCTGCTTTTGCCATAATGTGGAATTGGGCTATCTTCTGTATACCAACCCTACCTTGTCACAACACAACTGATTGGCTCATGCATTAAGAAAATAAATTCCACATTAACTTTTACCAAGACCACCTGTTAATTGAAATGCATTCCAGGTGACTACCTCATGATGCTGGTTGAGAGAATGCAAAGCTGTCATCAAGGCAAAGGGAGGCTACTTTGAAGAATCTGAAAACTTAAAATATGTTTTAGTTTAACACTTTTTTTGGTTAGTACATGATTCCAAATGTGTTATTTCATAGTTTTCATGCCTTCACTGTTATTCTACAATGTAGAAAAAATAAAGAAACCCTGGAATGAGTAGGTGTCAACTTTTGACTGCTACTATATATATGTAACCTCTAACACACACCACGATATACACACACCACAAGATATATATATACACACACACACGATATGTGACTCAATGGGCGGATCCAATTTCTCTAGTCGGTGACCATCGTTGGACACTGCCTTTCAAAGTGGTGCATTATGGGAGATAAAAACGGTCCAACTAGCGTCTACATGTCCACTGCATGAACTTTACAAAAACCAAAGGTCATCAAGTTTTCACTGCACATGTCTGCAGTTGCTCTTCACCAACTGTATCCTCCAGCCATCAAGTGCATGGTGGGAGGTTTTATCGTCAACCAATCATTCGGGGGGGGGGTTTATTTGACCCACGCAAACGTGACCAAAGATGTGACCCCCAGCAGCCTCTGATTTTATAGACTACACTACCCAGTATCCACTCTGTTCTAGAAACTACATCAACCAATTGCTACTCTGTTTCTTAATGACCCAAACTGCCCCTGTGTGTGCAGAGGGTCTGGAGGAGCCCTGTAAGAGGAAGGATCTAGGAGACGGTGTGTTTGGGTTTGAGTACTACCCCACCACCCCCGGAACATACAGTATAACCATCACCTGGGGAGGACAGCACATCCCTCGCAGGTACATTTACACTGTTAACCAGAGTGACATCTAGTTAGTGCATTCAACTAAGTCTAGTAGGGGAAAAGGACCGTAACGCAGTCATTACAAGACTCTTGTAAATAACTGTGATCCTCTTTGCAACATGTTATTGGTGTCAACAACAATCAATAGTCGTGAATAGAGAGCCTGGTGTAACGTTGTTACTTCCTGTTGCAGCCCGTTGGAGGTGAAGATTGGTTTGGAGGCGGGGCCACAGAAGGTGCGAGCATGGGGGCCCGGCCTGGAGAGCGGCATTGTGGGTAAATCGGCTGACTTTGTGGTCGAAGCTGTCGGAGAGAATGTAGGAACACTGGGTAAGTATACACACACACACACACACACACACAGTCTTGTACGGCTAACTCTGTGGGGACACACAATTCAGTCCCATTCAAAATCCTATTTTCCCTAACCCCTACTCTTACCCTAGCGCCTAAAATGAAACTTATCTCCTAATAGAGGTCGACTGATTTATTATTTGATACCGATTGTTGGCGGACCAAAAAAGCCTATGCCGATATTTATTTTAATTAAAAAAAAATATTTGTAACGATGACAATTACAACAATACTGAAATGAACATTTTATTTTAACTTAATATAATAAATAATGCAAAAACAGTGTTGGAGAAGAAAGTAAAAGTGCCATGTAAAAAAGCTAACGTTTAAGTTCCTTGCTCAGAACATGAGAACATATGAAAGCTGGTGATTCAATATTCCCAGTTAAGAGGTTTTAGGTTGTAGTTATTATAGGAATTATGACTATTTCTCTCTATACCATTTGTATTTCATATACCTTTGACTATTGGATGTTCTTATAGGTACTTTAGTATTGCCAGCCTAATCTCAGGAGTTGATAGGCTTGAAGTCATAAACAGCGCTGTGGGTCAAGCATTGCGGAGAGCTGCTGGCAAACGCAGTAAAGTTTGAATGAATGCTTACGAGCCTGCTGCTGCCTACCACCGCTCAGTCAGACTGCTCTATCAAATCATAGACTTAATTATAATAAACACAAATACGAGCCTTTGGTCATTAATGGAGAGGCAGGTAGCCTAGTGGTTAGAGCGTTGGACTAGTAACCGGAAGGTTGCAAGATCGAATCCCCGAGCTGACAAGGTAAAAAATCTGTTCTGCCCCTGAACAGGCAGTTAACCCACTGTTCCTAGGCTGTCATTGAAAATAAGAATGTGTTCTTAACTGACTTGCCTAGTTAAATAAAAAAAAAAGTCAAATCCGGAAACTATAATTTCGAAAACAAAACGTTTTATTCTTTCAGTGAAATACAGAACCATTCCGTATTTTATCTAACAGGTGGCATCCCTAAGTCTAAATATTGCTGTTACATTGCACAACCTTCGATGTTATGTCATAATTATGTACAATTCTGGCAAATGAATTCGCAACGAGCCAGGCGGCCCACATTGCTACTACTGATTTGCTATGAAAACTTAAAATCGGCCCACCTCTAGCTCCTAACCGTTAACGTAATTCTAACCTTAACCCTAAACCCCCTAGAAATAGGATTTGACCTTGTGGGAACTAACAAAATGTCCCCAGTTGGTGAAATTTTTATAAGTTTACTATTCTTCTGGTCCCCACTAGAATAGGTAAACACGTCCCCTCCCCACACACACACACACACACACACACAGACCCTGCGTGTCCTCATCAGAAGGTGTGTGTGTGTCCAGGTTTCTCGGTGGAGGGTCCGTCCCAGGCGAAGATCGAGTGTGACGATAAGGGCGACGGGTCATGTGACGTGCGGTACTGGCCAATGGAAGCAGGAGAGTATGCGGTGCATGTCCTCTGTAACAACGAGGACATCCAGCACTCTCCCTTCATGGCTGAAATCACTGCTGCTCTAAACAAGGACTACTACCCTGATAAGGTATGTTAAAGCACTGCTGCTCTAAACAAGGACTACTAATAAGGTATTTGTACTTATTATGGATCCCCCATTAGTTCCTGCCAAGGCAGCAGCTACTCTTCCTGGGGTTTATTATGGATCCCCATTAGTTCCTGCCAAGGCCGCAGCTACTCTTCCTGGGGTCCCACAAAATTAAGGCAGTTTGTACAATTTGAAAAACATTACAATACATTCACAGATTTCACAACACACTGTGTGCCCTCAGGCCCCTACTCCACCACTACCACATATCTACAGTACTAAATCTGTGTGTATAGTTCGTGTGTGTGCCTGTTTGTTGCTTCACAGTCCCCGCTGTTCCATATGGTGTTTTTATTAAAATTTTTGTAATTGTTTAAATCTGATTCTACTGCTTTCATCAGTTACTGATGTGGAATAGAGTTCCATGTAGTACTGTGCGCCTCCCATAGTCTGTTCTGGACTTGGGGACTGGTATGTGTGTATTAGACTATGAAGAGGACTTTATTATCTTAAAGGTTGAAACGTGGTGGGCCCCGGGGTAGTTAACCCTTCAGTGGCTCTCATCCCACCACATTTTCTCTGTCTAACCCGGGTTTTGAACTGGCAACCCTCCAGTTGCTAACCTGTGTTTTGATGTGCTCGCTTTGCTGTGTACAGGTGAAGGCGTATGGTCCAGGACTACAGAGCAGTGGTCTTGCTGTGGGGAAACCCACTGAGTTCACCGTCGATGCCAAGCAGGGAGGGAATGCTTCCCTCAAGATCCTGGCACAGGTACGTGTGTATATAGTGTGGCTCAGTTGGTAGAGCACGGTGTTTGCAACGCCAGGGTTGTGGGTTCGATTCCCACGGGGGACCAGTACGGGAAAAAAAATTATGAAATGTATGCATTCACTACTGTAAGTCGCTCTGGATAAGAACGTCTGCTAAATGACTAAAATGTAAATGTAGATAACACACTGTGGGTGATTTAACGTACATAGCTGTACGTGTGAGGTGCACGGTAGTCTACATGTGAGGTGTGTCATTGTTCTCTGAAGGACAGGCCAAACCAATTGATGAATGAGGTACAGCCTGTTTAACAATGATACTACGGGTCTCTCTTTCTCAACATGGCAAGATCATTATTACTTACGTATCTATCTAACCAACAGCAATAATAGTAGTATTGGGACATGGGATTACCATTAACAATATTAATGAGAACAAGAATACATTACAGCAATGGTAGAAGACCAGTCTCAACCTGACTGAGAAGACACATGGTATGAAAAACAAAACTACATGGGAAATATTATCTACATTACATTGCACTTTTCACTGGCTGTCACTCAGGTTGTGGCAGGAGGACACATAATTGGCACATTTTGGCTTTTCACCCAATAAATATTAGATGTTTTTTTTTTTTCATCTTATAGTTTCAAATTCTTTGTATTGAATTATAATTTTGGGAAAGAAATATTCTCTTAGGTCTGAGTATTTGTCAAAGTGTAATAGGAAATGCAGCTCTGTCTCTACCTCTCCCCTGGAGCAGAGTGAGCACAGCCTGTCCTCTCTGGGCAGCCAGGTTTGTCTGTGACGACCGGTCTCTGTAGCCAGCCTGTCCTCTCTGGGCAGCCAGGTTGGTCTGTGACGACTGGTCTCTATAGCCAGACTGTGCACCTAGTCAGTGTTTTCTCAGTCACAGTGGTCAGATGGTACATGGTGGCAGACTGTGTTTAGAGCCAAATAGCATTGAAGTTTACTTCGATTTTTTTTGTGGTGTCTTTCCAATAGGAGATTTATTTATATATTCTGTGATGATTTGGTTGGGCCAGATTTTTGGGTGGGGATAGTAGGGGTGAGGGTGGTGCTGGTGGAGTTTGTCTTGTGGGAGGGCATGTCACTGGTGGTGTCCTTCTCTCTCTCCGCTCTCTCCTTAATGGTCTGAAAGTCTGTTTCAAACAGCCTGATGTTACCTGGCACCGTGACAGCCTGATGTTACCTGGCACCGTGACAGCCTGATGTTACCTGGCACCGTGAGAGTCCCAGTCTTGTAGAGGTTGATTTTCAGCTTCCACCCGTTACAGATTCCCTCTGTCTTTATGGATGGGTAGTGAGAGGAGACTGCTGAGCGCCATGCATTTGGCTGGTCAGTGAGGAAGATGAGATGGATGGGTAGTGAGAGCAGACTGCTGAGCGCCATGCATTTGGCTGGTCAGTGAGGAAGATGAGATGGATGGGTAGTGAGAGCAGACTGCTGAGCGCCATGCCATTTGGCTGGTCAGTGAGAAAGATGAGATTAATCACGTCACCGTTTCTTGTAGAGGTCTGCGGAAAAGGGTTTCTGACCTGCCCTTTAGTAGTTTCTATTTAAAAGCTTTCCTCGTTGTGTCATTTTGGACTGCTGGAGGGTAGAGAATGGATTCAGCGCTGAGGAGTGGGGACATGGTGCCTGTGGGCTCTACTGCTGCTCTGTCCTGCTGCCCCGTTGCCATAGCAACCGGTTTGTCTGCTGCTGTTGCTAGCTAGCGCTAATTTAGTTCAAAAACCAGCAAAAAGTGACAAATCTTTACACAAAAAACCCCCCAGAAAGATATGTTTAAAGTTAGTCCGTGCTCCTTTTTGGTTTACTCACTCAGTTTGGTCGTTTGATGTAGTTGTATTAACTCGCCTTTGCTAGGTTTGTTCTAGCTAATTTCTTCTGGCTAGCTTGTTAGCCTGCTGGCTAGGTCTTTGTTGTCTAGCTAGCTAGAGTCAAAACTTCTTAACTTGAGGTGCAAAGTTACTTTATTTCCCTATTCTGAATGAATAGTTGTTCATCACAGTTTCTCATTCTAAAAATATGAAATATATCAGGAGCTCATGTTGAGCATGTCTCTCTGTCTCTCTCTCTAGGATGGTGAGGGTACCCCAGTAGATGTCCAGGTGAAGGATAACGGTAATGGAATGTACACCTGCAGTTACACCCCCAAGAAACCCCTCAAACACACCGTCATGGCATCCTGGGGCGGGGTCAACATACCGGACAGTCCCTTCAGGGTGAGCACCCATACAGAAGAAACGCTGTATGGGGACTTGAGCTTCACGTACACACTTACCTCTACAACCCCGACACACTCTTCCTGACTGTTTTCTCGTGTGTGTGTGTAGATGACGATCGGGGCAGGCTGCCACCCTAACAAGGTAAAGGTGTCAGGTCCTGGTGTGGCTAAAACAGGGCTGAAGGCTTTTGAACCAACATTCTTCAATGTGGACTGTGCTGAGGCGGGACAAGGTAAGACCTTTACACTACACCAGCCCCGTTCTGAGTCCCTTCTTCCCCAAGTCTCTTTCCTTTTCACTCCTCATGGATTTAAAAGGAATAAACTCGTATGGTGTCTGACGTGGAAGCTCCCTGTACTACTCGGGAGAGGTTGACATTTTCAACCTCTCCCTGACCCAGTCTGTAATACCAACATAGTCCCTGTGCCCAAGAACGCCAAGGTAACATGTCTAAATGACTACCGAACCATAGCGCTCAACTCTGTAGCCATGAAATGCTTTGAAAGGCTAGTCATGACTCACATCAACACCATCATCCTGGACCCACTCCAATTCTCATACTGACCCAACAGATCCACAGATGACACAATCTCTATTGTACTCCACACTGCCCTCTCCCACCTGGACAAAAAGAACACATACAGTACCACTCAAAAGTTTGGACACCTACTCATTCAAGTATTTCTCTTATTAAAATAAATTATTTTCTACATTGTAGAATAATAGTAAGACATCAAAACTATAGAATAAAACATGGAGTCATGTAGTAACCAAAAAAGTGTTTGAAGAATCTCAAATATATTTTAATTTGTTAAAGTAGCCACCCTTTGTCTGGATGACAGCTGTGGACCCTCTTGGCATCAGATATGGAGTATGTCTGTCTACTTTCTGAAATGCGTCTTTTCACATTTGTTTATTCAACATTTATGAATATCTCAAAAGTACCCTTTTCGATTTGGCCAATTTTAGACATTGTTTGGAACAAAATACTCTTCAAACATGTCAAATTTCCAGAGTGGGCTTTCTGATACTTTTAATGATATGACCCATTTTATACATAGAAATTGACATTGGTAAATGACCAATCACAGCACACTAAGTTTTAAAGCATACTTTTGCGATATTCATATGTTCACAGATCACAGGGTCTGACAGGAGAAACGTATGGTTATAAAACAGCCACTTTCATGATTTTCCAAAAAATGGTTTGATACAAATGTACAATGTCTTCAGACCCCTTCCCCTTTTTCACATTTTGTTACGTTACAGCCTTATTCTGAAATTGATTAATCCCCCCTCAATCTACACACACTACCCCATAATGACAAAGTGGAAACAGGTTTTTGGATTTTTTTGCAAATGTATTAAGGTAACAATTTTTAAGTAGTCAGACCTTTTGCTATGAGACTTGAAATTGAGTTCAGGTGGTTCCTGTTTCCATTGATCATCCTTGAGATGTTTCTACAACTTGATTGGAGTCCACCTGTGGTAAAATCAATTGATTGGACATGGTTTGGAAAGGCACACACCTGTCTATATAAGGTCCCACAGTTGACAGTGCATGTCAGAGTAAAAACCAAGCCATGAGGTTGAAGGAATTATCCGTAGAGCTCCGAGACAGGATTGTGTCGAGGCACAGATCTGGGGAAGGGTACCAACACATTTCTGCAGCATTGAAGGTTCCCAAGAACACAGTGGCCTCCATCATTTGGAAACACAACGACTGTTACTAGACCTGGGCAATTGGGGGGAAGGGCCTTGGTCCGGGAGGTGACCAAGAACCCTATGGTCACTCTGAAAGAGCTCCAGAGTTCCTCTGTGGAGATGGGAGAACCTTGCAGAAGGACAACCATCTCTGCAGCACTACACTAATCAGGCCTTTATGGGTAGAGTGGCCAGACGGAAGCCACTCCTCAGTAGAGGACACATGACAGCCCAACGAGTTTGCCAAAAGGCACCTGAAGGACTTCAGACCATGAGAAACAAGATTCTCTGGTCTGATGAAACTAAGATTGAATGCCAAGCATCACATCCGGAGGAAACCTGGCACCATCCCTACGGTGAAGCATGGTGGTGGCAGCTTCATGCTCTTGGGATGTTTTTCAGCGGCTGGGACTGCAAGACTTGTCAGGATCGCGGGAAAGATGAACGGTGCAAAGTACAGCGAGATCCTTGATGAAAACCTGCTCAGGACCTCCGACTGGAGCGATGGTTCACCTTCCAACAGGACAACGACCCTAAACACACAGCCAAGACAACACAGGAGTGGCTTTGGGACAGGTCTCAATGTCCTTGAGTGACCCAGCCAGAGTCCGGACTTGAACCCGATCGAACATCTCTGGAGAGACCTGAAAATAGCTGTGCAGCGACGCTCCCCATCCAACCTGATAGATCTTGAGAGGATCTGCAGAGAAGAATGGGAGAAATTCCCCAAATACAGGTGTGCCAAGCTTGTGGAGTTATACTCGAGGCTGTAATTGCTTCCAAAGGTGCTTCAACAAAGTACTCAGTAAAGGGTCTGAATACTTATATAAATGGGATGTTTGTTTTATTTTTAGTAGAACATTCTAAAAACCTACTTTAGCTTTGTCATTATGGGGGTATTGTGATGTCATTATGGGGTATTGTGTGTAGGTTGAGAAACTATTTAATCCATTTTAGAAAAAGGCTGTAACATAACAAAAATTAATCTGGATAAAGTCGAGGTCTGAATACTTTCTGAATGCACTGTAAAAAGCAAGTCAAACATTATTCCTCCGAATGAAGTTCCTATGTGAGAATTGCCAGAACTATCTGAATCCCAAAATATTTTCTGCGTACGCTAAATCGCCCTGCTGTCATACGCTGGCGTGGAATCACCCCACTGTCTTCCGGTGCGATCCCACTTGTATCTTTGCCATGTCATTGTACAGCTGGTGTGTGTGTGTGTCCCAGGTGACATCAGTATAGGTATAAAGTGCTCTCCAGGTGTATTAACTGTGTGTGTGTGTCCCAGGTGACATCAGTATCGGTATAAAGTGCTCTCCAGGTGTGGTGGGACCAGCGGAGGCAGACATCGACTTCGACATCATCAGGAACGACAACGACACGTTCACCGTTAAATACACACCGCCAGGCGCTGGTAGCTACACCATCATGGTGCTGTTCGCTGACCAGGTGGGTAGTGTGTGTGTATATACACAGTAGTGTAGCTAACCCATCATGGTGCTGTTCTGACCAGGTGGGTAGTGTGTGTGTGTGTGTGTGTGTGTATATATATACAGTAGTGTAGCTAACCCATCATGGTGCTGTTCTCTGACCAGGTGGGTAGAGTGTGTGTATATATACAGTAGTGTAGCTAACCCATCATGGTGCTGTTCGCTGACCGGTGGGTAGTGTGTGTGTATATATACAGTAGTGTGGCTAACCCATCATGGTGCTGACCAGGTGGGTAGTGTGTATATATACACAGTAGTGTGGCTAACCCATCATGGTGCTGTTCGCTGACCAGGTGGGTAGAGTGTGTGTGTATATATACAGTAGTGTGGCTAACCCATCATGGTGCTGTTCTCTGACCAGGTGGGTAGAGTGTATATATACACAGTAGTGTGGCTAACCCATCATGGTGCTGTTCTCTGACCAGATGGGTAGAGTGTGTGTGTGTGTATATATACAGTAGTGTGGCTAACCCATCATTGTGCTGTTCTCTGACCAGGTGGGTAGTGTGTGTATATATACAGCAGTGTGGCTAATCCATCATGGTGCTGACCAGGTTGGGGGTGTGTGTGTGTGTGTGTGTTAACTTCTTCCTCTCTGTGTTCCAGACCATCCCCATGACGCCCATCAGGATCAAAGTTGACCCGTCACATGACGCCAGCAAGGTCAAGGCCGAGGGACCTGGGCTGAACCGCAGTGGTGAGACACACACACACATGCTTAAAACGCACTCTCTCACTCTCACACATGCTTAAAACGTGTGCGCGCGTGCGCACACACTGTTTTAAATGAAAAGTTGAGGCTGTTTTTAAAAGCGATGAGACAGGAAGTTAAAGTTAGCCTTCACATACTTGCTACCAATAATGACTCTTTCTTGGTTTCCTCCCTCTCACTCCTACCCTCCCTCCAGGTGTGGAGTTGACCAAGCCAACCCACTTCACAGTAAACACCAAGGCTGCAGGTAAAGCCAAGCTGGACGCTGTGTTCTCCGGTCCGGCTAAAGGAGAGGCCGTTAAGGACGTTGAGATCATTAACAACCATGACAACACCCACACGGTCAAGTACACCCCCGTCCAGCAGGGGCCTCTGGGAGTGGCCGTCACCTACGGAGGAGATTCTATTCCCAAGAGCCCCTTCTCCATCCCTGTGGCTCCGAGCCTCGACCTCAGCAAGATAAAAGTTGATGGACTGGGAGACAGTATGTACAAGAACCACTACAGTATATAGGACCTGTAGGGATATAGTATAGATAGATAGTTATATAGGATCTGTAGGGATATAGATCTATAGTGAGTGTCCTTTATTTTTTTGTTTAAAGAAAAGCACTTTATTTTTTGTCCATTTAAAATGACATCAAATTGATCAGAAATACAGTGTAGACATTGTTAATGTTGTAAATGACTATTGTAGCTGGAAACGGCTGATTTAAATTAAAAAAAAAAAAAAAATGTTTATGGAATATCTACATAGGCGTACAGAGACCCATTATCAGCAACCATCACTCCTGTGTTCCAATGGCACGTTGTTAGCTAATCCAACGAGTTTCAGAAGAAAGTTTGTTTCTGGCCATTTTGAGCCTGTAATCAAATGCTGATGCTCCAGATACTCAACTAGTCTAAAGAAGGACAGTTTTATTGCTTCTTTAATCAGAACAGTTTTCAGCTGTGCTAACATAATTGCAAAAGGGTTTTCTAATGATCAATTAACTTGGATTAGCTAACACAACACGCCATTGAAACACAGGAGTGATGGTTACTGATAATGGGCCTCTGTACGCCATTAGATTTTTGAGCGACTTAGTCATTGCCTTCAAGTTTTAATAGTGTCTAAGCATTCTCTCTTTCTGTCTCTCTCTGTAGAGATAACGGTGGGTAAGGACCAGGAAGTGACCGTGAAGTCCAAGGGAGCAGGAGGTCAGGGGAAGGTGGGAGCTAAGGTTACAGGGCCCTCTGGGAAACCTGTCACCTGCAAGGTACTGAGCTTAATTGATTGATTTTTTGCTCTGTTTAAACAGTTATTTATCCTAATTCTATGTTCATTGTTCAACACTTTGGGCTCAAACTATTTATAAAATGTGCTATACAAATAAAACTGTCCTTGTTATTCAATTTAATGTTAATATAATTATTCAGGTGGAAGCGGGGCTTAAACCAGAGACCAGTCAGGTGAAGTTTATCCCTCGCGAGGCGGGGCCATACCAGGTGGAGCTGACCTATGACAGCGCTCCCATCCCAGGATCCCCTTTCAAACCCACCGCCTACCCCCCCACCGACGCCACCAAGGTTAACATGACCTCTAACCCTAGTTCAAATGGCTTGATCTTTGACTAGACCTTTTTATTATAAAAATCAAAACAAATCAAAGTTTATTTATCATGTACAGGATAGTGTTCACAGTACAATTAAATACTTCCTGTTTCCCGCCCCTCTGTCAGGTGAAGTGTTCTGGCCCAGGGTTGGAGCGGGCTAAGGTGGGAGAGACTGGGGAGTTTGTGGTGGACTGTACCAACGCGGGTCCAGCTGAGTTGACCATAGAGATCATCAGTGACAGCGGGACAGAGGCGGAGGTCCACATCCAGGATAACGGAGACGGGACCTACACCATCACCTACATCCCCCTGTACCCCGGCTCCTACACCCTCACCATCCGCTATGGCGGGCAGGATGTACCAAACTTCCCCGCCCGCCTCACGGTGGAGCCGGCCGTCGACGCCAGTGGAATCCGCGTGTTCGGACCGGGAGTGGAGGGCAAAGGTCAGAGTCCGTTCTGTGTTCTAGGCGTCAAGGTTGTTATAGTTTTGTGTTTTAATATACATTTTATTAAATTTTTATTTGAAGTTTAGTTTATATTCAGACCTGATTTGTTAGTTTTATACAAATATTTCTTTCATTTAAATATATTATTTAGTTTCAGTTTTAGAGTTTGGGACAAAGTATGGTGCCCTTTGGCTAGGCTCGCTCCCTAGTGGATTTCTTCCCTGTTAGCTAGTGATTGTGGATGCTCAAGCTAGGCCTATTTGAAACATCGCTGTCTCCTGGCAGCATTTACCTGCCAGATTTAGAAGCTTAAACCCCATAAAGAAAAAAAATAAGCGTTGGCCATTAGATTTTTGCCAAAAGTTTAGGAGGAAAAAAAACTCAAACTAAAAACAATTCATGATGGTTATTTCAGTTAGTTTTGGATTCAAAGACCATGGTTTTAGTTTTTCAAATGGGTTTGTTTATTTCAGTTTACTAAATAGTTATTTTTTTCATGAATAGTTTTCGTTATAGTTTTCATTTGATATAATGACCTTTCTAGGTGTGTTCTGTGTTACAGATTTTGTTCATAGCCTGTGTTCTGTGTTCTAGGCGTGTTCCGCGAGGCGACCACAGACTTCACGGTAGACGCCAGAGCTCTGAACCAGACGGGAGGGAACCACATCAAGACAGTGATCCAGAACCCATCTGGAGCCGTTACCGACGCTGTCATCACAGACCGCCGTGACGGAACATACAACGTAGAGTACACGCCCTACGAAGAGGGTGAGTTGGTGCCATCTGTTGGCCATTAGGGGTAGTGACCATGATTTATTTATTTCAGAAGAAAGTTATTTGTTTCTGGCCATTTTGAGACTGTAATCAAACCCACAAATGCTGATGCTCCAGATACTCAACTAGTCTAAAGAAGGACAGTTATATTGCTTCTTTAATCAGGGACAACAGTTTTCAGCTGTGCTAACATAATTGCAAAATGGTTTCCTAATGATCAATTAGCCTTTTTAAAATGATAAACTAGGATTAGCTAACACAACGTACCATTGGAACACAGTGATGGTTGCTAATAATGGGCCTCTGTACGCCTATGTAGATATTTCATAAAAAATCAGCCGTTTCCAGCTACAATAGTCATTTACAACATTAATGATGTCTACCCTGTATTTCTGATCAATTTGATGTTATTTTAATGGACAAAAAAATGTGCTTTCAAAAATAAGGACATTTCTAATTGACCCCAGTCTTTTGAACGGTAGTGTATGTTTAATGTCCAGGTCCCCCCCCCCCCTACTGTAGAGGTGATCTGTATGATAACTCTGTTTTTGTCCAGGTCCCCACAGTGTAAAGGTGGCGTACGATGAGTCTCCTGTTCCCAAAAGTCCGTTCCGTGTGGCAGTGACGGAGGGTTGTGACCCGGGGCGTGTACGTGCACATGGACCGGGCTTGGACAGTGGCATCACCAACAAGGCCAACAAGTTCACTGTGGAAACCCGGTACGACAGGCACACTCTACCCCCCTCTCCACACTCTAACCCCCCCCCCCCTCTAAAATGTTGTGTTATATAGCGAATGGGTTCACTGTGGAAACCCGGTACGACAGGCACACTCTAACCCCCCCTCCACACTCTAACCCCCCCCCCCTCTAAAATGTTGTTATATAGCGAATGGGTTCACTGATCTTGGCCCGTGCGCTCTAGCCAATAGCTCACAGATACGGTGCCGGGACAGGTGACATTATGATGGACAACGATCATGTCACCAGAATAATCCCACTGCATGATGGTTATTATATCAACAAGCGTTTCCACCTCCATTTCTCACATCGCTCATTTTACCAACACAAAAAGATTCCATCTTGTCTAGCATATTTTTCTAGGGAACATTTTAGGAAAGTTTACTGACAAATTTGCTGTTTCCATCAGGCCTGTTGACGTTATTTATTTTATCTGACATGTACTTTACTCGTATGAAAAGTGAATGGAACCCTGGTTAGTATGCTTCTCTCTGTCTGTAGTGGTGCGGGAACAGGAGGTCTGGGTCTGGCTGTAGAGGGCCCATCAGAGGCTAAGATGTCCTGCACCGACAACAAAGATGGCAGCTGCAGCGTAGAGTACGTTCCCTACGAGGCTGGAACATATAACCTCAACATCACCTACGGAGGACAGCCCATCGCTGGTAGGAATACACACACACGCGCATGCTGGTACTTTTGTATTGTGCGTTTTTAAATTGTGAAGCTAGCTAGTGATCTTCTCAAATCAAACTTTGTCACATGCGCTGAATACAACAAGTGTAGACTTTACCGTGAAATGCTTACTTACAAGCCCTTAAAACCAACAGTGCAGTTCAAGAAGAAAATATTTACCAAGTTCACTAAAATAAAAAGTAACACAATAAGAATGAGGCTATATACAGGGGGCACCGGTACCGAGTCAGGGTACAGGCTAGTTGAGGTAATCTGTACATGTAGGTGGGAGTGAAGTGACTATGCATAGGTAACAAACAGCGAGTAGCAGCAGTGTACAAAAGGGAGTGGGGGGGGGGGGGGGGGGTCGTCAATGTAAATTGTCCGGTGGGGTTTTTATGAATTGTTCAGCAGTCTTATTGGGGTTGGGGGTTGAAGCTGTTGAGGAGCCTCTTGGTCCTAGACTTGGCGCTCCGGTACCGCTTGCCGTGCGGTAGCAGAGAAAAGTCTAACTTCAGTGACAATTTCAAGGGCTTTCCTCTGACACCACTTATTATATTGGTCCTGGATGGCAGGAAGCTTGGCCCCAGTGATGTACTGGGCCGTACACACTACCCTCTGTAGAGCCTTACGGTCAGATGCCGAGCAGTTGCCATACCAGGTGGTGATGCAACCGGCCAGGATGCTCTCGTTGGTGCAGCTGTAGAACCTTTTGAGGATCTGGGGACCCATGCCAAGTCTTTTCAGTCTCCTGAGGGGGAAAAGGTTTTGTTGTGCCCTCTTCACGACTGTCTTGGTGTGTTTGGACCATGATAGTTCATTGGTGATGTGGACACCAAGGAACTTGAAACTCTCGACCCGTTCCACTCCAGTCGATGTTAATGGGGGCCTGTTCGGCCCTCCTTTTCCTGTAGTCCACGATCAGCTCCATAGTCTTGCTCACATTGAGGGAGGTTGTTGTCTCATCATTCAGTGATCAGGCCTACCACTGTCGTAAGCAAACTTAATGATGCTGTTGGAGTTGTTTGGCCACGCAGTCGTGGGTGAACAGGGAATACAGGAGGGGGGCTAAGTACACACCCCTGAGGGGCCCCAGTGTTGCATTTTCTTACCACCTGGGGGCGGCCCGTCAGGAAGTCCAGGATCCAGTTGCAGAGGGAGGTGTTTAGTCCCAGGGTCCTTAGCTTAGTGATGAGCTTTGAGGGTACTATGGTGTTGAACGCTGAGCTGTAGTCGACAAACAGCATTCTCACATAGGTGTTCCTTTTGTACAGGTGAGAAAGGGAGGTGTGGAGTGCGATTGAGATTACATCATATGTGGATCTGTTTGGGTGAATTGGAGTGGGTCTAGGGTGTCCAGGAGGATGCTGTTGTGAGACTTGACCAGCCTTTCAAAGCACTTCATGGCTACAGACGTGAGTGCCACGGGGCGGTAATCATTTAGGCAGGTTACCTTCGCTTCTTTGGGCACAGGGACTATGGTGGTCTGCTTGAAACATGTAGGTATTACAGGCTCGGACAGGGAGAGGTTAAAAATGTTAGTGAAGACACTTGACAGTTGGTCTGTGCATGCTTTGAGTACACGTCCTGGTAATCCGTCTGGCCCAGTGGCTTTGAATGTTGACCTGTTTTAAAGGTTTTGTTCACGTCGGCTACCTAGAGCGTTATCACAGTCATCCAGAACAGCCGGTGCACTTGTGCATGCTTCAGTGTTGCTTGCCTCGAAGCGAGCATAAAAGGCATTTGGCGCATCTGGTAGGCTCGTGTCACTGGTCAGCTCGCGTCTGGGTTTCCCTTTGTAGTCCGTAATAGTTTTCAAGCCCTGCCACATCCGATGAGCGTCAGAGCCGGTGTAGTAGGATTCAATCTTAGTCCTGTATTGACGCTTTGCTTGTTTGATGGTTCGTCAGACGGCATAGCGGGATTTCTTATAAGTGTCCGGATTAGTCTCCCGCTCCTTGCAGCTGCAGCTCTAGCCTTTAGTTCGATGCGGATGTTGCCTGTAATCCATGGCTTCTGGTTGGGATATGTACGTACGGTCACTGTGGGGACTACGTCGTCAATGCACTTATTGATGAAGCTGATGACTGATGTGGTGTACTCCTCAATGCCATTGGATGAATCCCGGAACTTATTCCAGTCTGTGCTGCAAAACAGTCCTGTAGTGTTGCATCCGCATCATCTGACCACTTCTGTTTTGAGCGAGTCACTGGTACTTCCAGGTTTAATTTGTTTGTAAGCAGGAATCGGGAGGATAGAATTATGGTCAGAATTGCCAAATGTGGGGCGGGGGAGAGCTTTGTATGCATCTGTGTGGAGTAAAGGTGGTCTAGGATTTTTCTTCCCCCCCCCCCCCCCCCCCCCCCCTCGTTGCACATGTGACATGCTGGTAAAAATGTGGTAAAATTGGTTTAAGTTTTCCTGAATTGAAGTCGCCGGCCACTAAGAGTGCTGCTTCTGGGTGAGCATTTTCTTCTTTGCTTATGGCCTTAGAGTTGGTTTTGAGTGGTCTTAGTGCCAGTGGGTCTTAGTCCCACCTGGTAAATAGACTGCTACGAATAATGTAGATGAGAACTCTCTTGGTAGATAGAATGGTCTACAGCTTATCATGAGGTACTCTACCTCAGGTGAGCAATACCTCGAGACTTCTTTAATATTAAACATCGCGCACCAGCTGTTGACAAATAGACACACATCCCCAACCCCTCGTCTTTACAGACGTAGCTTCTCTGTTCTGCCGGTGCATGGAAAATCCCACCAGCTCTATATTATCCGTGTCGTCGTTCAGCCACGTCTCGGTGAAACATAAGATGTTACAGTTTTTAAAGTCCCGTTGGTAGGATAATCTTAATAGTAGGTCATCCATTTTATTTTCCAATGATTGCAAGTTAGCAAGAAGAATGGAAGGCGTTGGGAGTTTACTCGCTGGCCTCCGGATTCTCAGAAGGATCCCCGATCTGCGGCCTCTTTTCCGGAATCTGAGGATCGCTAGTGATCTTCTCAATCTGGGATAATAAAGAACTTGTACAACATCCACTAAACCCACATTTGACCTCTCTCCCGGTCTCCCCTCTCTTTCTTCCCCCTCTGTCCCCCATCTCTTGCTCTGTCTTTAGGCAGTCCATTCCAGGTTCCTGTCAGCGACACTGTGGACAGTTCTAAGGTGAAGTGCCAGGGGGTGGGGCTTGGAACCAACGTGCGTGCCAACATTCCACAGGCCTTCACCGTGGACGCCTCTAAAGCAGGAGTTGCACCTCTGCAAGTCAGAGTACAAGGACCCAAAGGTGTGTGTGTGTGTGCCAGCCCTTTATTTGATTCTAGAACTTTTGGTTCCTGTGTCCAACTCTGGTTTCTCTGTGGTGTGAAGGTGTAGTGGAGCCTGTAGAGTTAGTGGATAATGGAGACCAGACTCACACCGTGAACTACACCCCGACCAGAGAGGGACCTTACTCTATCAACGTACTGTATGCTGACCAGGAGATCCCACGCAGGTAACACACACGCACACTCACACACACGCAGGTAATGAGCACACACTCCTGCAAAGTTTTTGTCACATGCACAGGATATAGCTGTAAATGGTACAGTGAAGTGGTTACTTGCATAGCAGCAATATCAACAAAAAAAGAAAGTGTCCAGATATAAATATTTTATAGTTACTAGATGACTCTTACCCCGACACACTGGTCTAAATTGATGGGTCATGTGGCTGGGGGTTTTAGCATTTATTTCACATCTAACTAAGTGGATGGGTCTCTATTATCTAGACATATTGATGTAATACAATAGATGGCTGTAATCACATCTAACTAAGTGGATGGGTCTCTATTATCTAGACATGTTGATGTAATACAATAGATGGCTGTAATCACCCCCATCTAGCTAAGTGGATGGGTCTCTATTATCTAGACATGTTCATGTAATACAATAGATGGCTGTAATCACCCCCCAGCCACATCTAGCTAAGTGGATGGGTTTCTATTATCTAGACATGTTGATGTAATACTATAGATGGCTGTAATCACATCTAGCTAAGTGGATGGGTCTCTATTATCTAGACATGTTCATGTAATACTATAGATGGCTGTAATCACATCTAGCTAAGTGGATGGGTCATGTCATGTAATAATCCAGCCGACGTGGAGCCTTTTTGTTTAGATATGTAGCTAGCTAGCTAAACAATGAACCGGCATAATCCCAACTTCTACCAAGACAAGCGTCATAGCTGTAGTATGAGTCTGCAGGTAGCTAAAGCGAACAGACTCTGTTCAACGTTAGCTAGCTAGCGAACATTCGACTATAACTAGCAATGCAAATGGATTCCTGATTCAAATAATATTACTACACAGATCATACATTTGCTAGCTAACTAACAGAAAGCTTTAACATAGCAAATAAAAACAACTTTCTGACAAAATTAGAAACGTATGTTGAAAATGTAGCTAGACACTTACCCGTATCCATGAATCAACACTTCACGGCAGACTGGAACCATTTAACTCCATTTTGTTTGTAGCTGCATCTTATTTTAGCCCAAACATTTTTGGGGGCCATTTTGATTAACAAATTTATCTTCAAACACCACTCCTGTGAAGTAGTGACATACGCCTAGTTTCCTGAAACGAGTCACATATAGACATAGGTCACACACACACACACACACACAACACATTTCTGTGAAAAATGGGGGGGGCTTCGGCTTCACAAACTTTTGCTACTCTCCAGTCCCTACAAGGTGAAAGTGTTGCCTACCCATGATGCCAGCAAGGTGCGCGCCAGCGGCCCCGGTCTCAACACCACCGGAGTGCCTGCCTCTCTGCCTGTCGAGTTCACCATCGACGCCAAGGATGCAGGAGAGGGGCTGCTCGCCGTGCAGATCACTGTGAGTTCAGTTAACAGACCAATCAGTCTACTCCCACTGTGTCTGGCTGGTCCGTGGCCGGTCTGGCTGGTCCGTGGCCGGTCCGTGGCGGTCCGTGGCCTGTCTGGGTGGGGTTATTAACAGCAGGAGTAAGCTAACCAGGCGTTGGATGGTCCGTGGCCTGTCTGGGTGGGGTTATTAACAGCAGGAGTAAGCTAACCAGGTGTTGGCTGGTCCGTGGCCCGTCTGGATGGTCCGTGGCCCGTCTGGCTGGTCCGTGGCCCGTCTAGCTGGGGTTATTAACAGCAGGAGTAAGCTAACCAGGCGTTGGGTGGTCCGTGGCCTGTCTGGGTGGTCCGTGGCCTGTCTGGGTGGTCCGTGGCCTGTCTGGGTGGTCCGTGGCCTGTCTGGGTGGTCCGTGGCCTGTCTGGGTGGTCCGTGGCCTGTCTGGGTGCATGTGTCTAGGAGGTGGCATTACCAGCGTCATGGGCCAGCTAGTCACTAGTGGGTCTGCCTCATTTCCATGGTGACATCACCAGTATGACTGTTTCCATTGGTTACCTCATCTGACGGTCTGTTTGCATGGTGACTGTGTCCAGGACCCCGAGGGGAAGCCAAAGAAGGCCAGTATCCGTGACAACCAGGACGGGACTTACCTGGTGTCATATGTACCTGACATGACTGGTCGTTACACCATCCTGATAAAGTACGGAGGAGACGAGATCCCTTATTCTCCCTACCGCATCAGGGCTCTACCTACTGGAGATGCCAGCAAGTGTACCGTCACAGGTAACACACACACACACACACACAGTGTTTTTGGATCGGTATTGTGTGATGGTTTGAACTGTCCCTTCACTCCACACATCCTCCTCCACCCTGCTTCACTCCTCATCACATTTGTTTTCATCCCTCCGTTTGGAGCACCAGTTGTTACCTCTCACCCTGACTCTCATTGTATTTGTCACTGTTTCGCTCCCCTGCTTCCACCCTTCTCCTTCTCAGTGTCAATCGGCGGCCACGGCCTGGGTAAGAACACTTGGATGTTAGATCCACTAGTCTGGTCTTGTTCCGTCTCTGATCCATTACTTTGGTCTGTCTGCATGCAGGATGGCAATACCCATTTTACAGTTCAACTAGCTCCCTTTACTGACTCACCTCTATCTCACATCTATCTCGCTCTCAATTTCAATTCAAGGGGTTTTATTGGCATGGGAAAGATATGTTAACATTGCCAAAGCATAGATAATAATAAACAATACAAAATGAACAGTAAACATTACACTCACAGAAGTTCCAAAAGAATAAAGACATTTCAAATGTCATACGATGTCTATATACAGTGTTGTAATGATGTGCAAATAGTTAAAGTACAAAATGGAAAATGAATAAATGTAAATACAACCTATTTACAATGGTGTTTCTTCTTCACTGGTTGACCTTTTCTTGTGGCAACAGGTCAAATCTTGCTGCTGTGATGAACACTGTGGTATTTCACCCAGTAGATATGGGAGTTTATCACAATTAGAAAAAGAATTCCAAAACAAATCTGTGTAATCGGAGGGAAATATGTGTCTCTATGGTCATACATTTGGCAGGCGGTTAGGAAGTGCAGCTCAGTTTCCATCTCATGTTGTGGGCAGTGTGCACAGCCTGCCAGGTTTGCCTACGGCGGCCTCTCAACAGCAAGACTATGCTCACTGAGTCTGTACATAGTCAAAGCTTTCCTTAAGTTCGGGTCAGTCCCAGTATATTGCCACTGTGCCACAAATGGCATTCTATTATTAAAAAAATAAATAATAATTACTTAATTTTTTTCATTCTTTCCAATGTTTCAAGTCATTATCTTTTTGTTTTCTCATGATTTGGTTGGGTCTAATTATGTTGCTGCTCTGGGGTCTCTCTCAACTCTGTCTCTCTCTCTCAAGCTGTCTCTCTGTCTCTCTGTCTCTCTGTCTCTCTGTCTCTCTGTCTCTCTGTCTCTCTGTCTCTCTGTCTCTCTGTCTCTCTGTCTCTCTGTCTCTCTGTCTCTCTGTCTCTCTGTCTCTCTGTCTCTCTGTCTCTCTGTCTCTCTGTCTCTCTGTCTGTAGCTCGCTCTCTAACTAACGTAGTTTACCTGTAGTACTAGTTGGCATGGTGAATGACATTGTGGGTAATGGAGTTGATATGGAGGCTGGATGTTGTATGCTGCTGATGGTAATAACTGTCTGTATAACATGTGTGTCTGAAATGACACCCTATTCCCTATCTAGTGCACTCTATAAAGAATAGGGCTTGTGGAGAGGATGCATGGATGACTTGTGGGAGGGAGGGTCAGACTTCCTGTGTGACCGTTTCTCTTCGTCTGTCTCTCAGGAGCCGGTGTGGGACCAACCATCCAGATCGGAGAGCAGACTGTCATTACCGTGGATGCAAAGGCTGCTGGGAAAGGAAAGGTAACGATGGAGAGGTGTTTGATTAGTCTTTCTTCATCTGGACGGTAGGCGGGAGACGTGGGCGGAAGCACATCTTAGTGTGGCTGTAACTCTCTACCCCCCCCCCCTCTTCTCTCTCTACCCCCCCCTCCTCTCTCTACCCCCCTCTCCTCTGTCTGCTCCTCACTCTCTCTACCCCCCCCACCTGTCTAGGTGACGTGCAGTGTGTGTACCCCAGAAGGGGTGGAGTTGGATGTAGACGTGGTGGAGAATGAGGATGGAACCTTTGATATCTTCTACACCGCCCCCCAGCCTGGAGATTACTGCATCTGCGTTCGCTTTGGAGGGGAACTCATCCCCAACAGCCCCTTCCTGGTCACGGTATGTACAGTCACCTACAGATTATATATATATATACACACACATGCTCGCACACGCGGTTAAGAGTGTGTTTTTGCAGGTGTGTCAGTCTTGATTGGTTAATGAGACCTCTTGGCCCCTCCCTCCTTCTACAGCAGATTCTCATTGGACAGTCCGGAGACAGAGTTCCGTCAGTCTAGAGTCTATCTGAACGTTGTGGAACAGTTTGACAAAATAACTTATTTTTTATTCCACCCCCCCAGGCATTGGAAGGAGCCCCTTCAGATCAGCTCCTCCAACAACAACAGCTACCACAGTACTACAGCCAACAGCCCTGGGTACTGGTCTCTCCACTCCACTCTCTCCACACAGGGGGAAAAAGCAGCCATTTTGTGAATCATCAATGTGGCTCCACATTTGACAAAATGGCCTCCCGTGTCTCTTTACGTCGTCTTGTCTGTCTGGCTGCTGCTTCTGTCATGATGTCTTTTTCTCACAGTGTCGGTGGTTTCATCTTCATCAACATAGTCATCATCATCGTAATCATGTCATACTTCATGTTTTTGTTGTTTTGGTCCCTATCGTCTTTTCATTTCAGCTACGTTCTATTCTGCTGTGTTTGGTCTCATCGTCCCCCCTCTCCCATAACTCACCACTGTCCCTCACCCAATACTGTCCCTCACCCAACAGTGTCCCTCCCCCTCCTCACCTCAGATTCTTTGACCTCTGTCTCCTAGGCAACAGACCGGCCAATGGGAATGAATGGTTTGGACGTGGCGGGACTCCGACCGTTTGACCTGGTTATCCCCTTCACCATTCAAAAAGGAGAGATCACAGGTATACACACCGTACTGTTGCCGGGCAGGAAATCATCATCCTCCTTAACCGTTAGATGAAATTCCACTAATGAACTTACCGAACGCAGGCTCATGACCTCACATACTGAAAGCCTGAGGTACCTAGCCTATTCAACTACTGTTTCCTCCCTTAGGCGACGTGCGCATGCCGTCAGGTAAAACAGCCAAGCCGGACATCACAGACAATAAGGACGGGACGGTAACGGTTAAATATGCTCCGACTGAGGCCGGTCTTCACGAGATGGACATTAAATACGACGGGATACACATCCCTGGTATGAACGACCTCTAACTCTCAACAAGCTGACTCTGATAAACAGTCACATATGCATCTTCATTTAGAAAGATTAACCTAAATATGTTTGAGTCAATTATACCACACTCTCAATCAAACCACTTTCAAGTCTATATATTTCTGGACAAGATTAAGCTATTTCAGAATATTTAGGTCTGTTGACTGGCCAAGAACCTCTCCTGTGAATATTCATAGTATTGATGACTTTTTCTGTCACTTTCATCCCTGCATCTCTCCCTCTCCTCTCACTCTCATCCCTGCATCTCTTCTCTCCCCTCTCATCCCTGCATCTCTCCCCCTCTCGCTCTCCTCTCTGCATCTCTCCTCTCTCGCTCTCATCCCTGCATCTCTCCTCTCTCGCTCTCATCCCTGCATCTCTCCTCTCTCGCTCTCCTTCTGTGTCTAACAGGTAGTCCCCTCCAGTTCTATGTGGACTATGTGAACAGCGGGAACGTCAGTGCGTACGGACCGGGCCTGATTCACGGGACCGTCAACAAACCTGCTGTGTTCACTGTCAACACCAAGGACGCAGGAGAGGGTAGGACAATTAGTCGTTTTAAATTATAAATCAATCATAATGATCGACACTGAACAACAATATAAACAACAACATGTAAAGTGTTGGTTTCATGAGCTGAAATAAAAGATCCCAGAAATGTACCAGACGCACAAAAACCTAGTTTCTCTCAGATTTGTTTACATCCCTGTTAGTGAGCGTTCCTCCTTTGCCAAGATAATCAATCCACTTGACAGGTGTGGCATATCAAGAAGCTGATTAAACAGCATGATCGTTACACAGGTGCACCTTGTGCTGGGGACAATAAAAGGCCACTCTAAAATGTGCAGTTTTGTCACACAACACAATACCACAGATGTCCCAAGTTTTGAGGGAGCGTAGAATTGACATGCTGACTGCAGGAATATCAACCATAGCTGTTGCCAGAGAATTGAATGTTCATATCTCTACCATAAGCCACCTCCAACATCATTTTAGAGAATTTGGCAGTACGTCCAAACGGCCTCACAACCGCAGACCATGTGTATGGCGAGTGGTTTGCTGATGTGAACAGAGTTCCCCGCGGTGGGGTTATGGTATGGACAGGCATAAGCTACGGACAAGGAACATAATTGCATTTTATCGATGGCAATTTGAATGCACAGAGAAAACGTGACGAGATCCTGAGGACCGTTGTCGTGCCATTCTTCCGCCGCCATCACCTTGCGGTTCAGCATCATAATGCACGGTCCCATGGCGCAAGGATCTGTACACAATTCCTGGAAGCTGAAAATGTCCCAGTTGTTTCGTGGCCTGCATACTCACCAGATATGTCACCCATTGAGCATGTTTGGGATGCTCTGGATCGACGTGTACGACAGCGTGTTCCAGTTCCCGCCAATATCCAGAAACTTCTCACAGCCATTAAAGAGGAGTGAGACAACATTCCACAGGCCACAATCAACAGCCTGATCAACTCAATGTGAAGGAGATGTGTTGCTCTGCATGAGGCAAATGGTGGTCAGATACTGACTGGTTTTCTGATCCACATCCCTACCTTTTTTTTGAAGGTGTCTGTGACCAACAGATGCATATCTGTATTCCCAGTCATGTGAAATCCATAGATTAGTGTCTAATGAATTGATTTCAATTGACTGAGTTTATATAAGGAAATAACTCAAATCTTTGCACATTCGATTTTTCATATACGGAACAAAAATAAACGTGCAACAATTTAAGTGTTGGTTTACACACCCCGAGTTGATGTGTGTACACTGAGTGAACAAAACATTAGGAACAGGTTAAATAATCATGTTTTTGAGACATGTGTACATGTGCCATTGAAGGTGAATAGACAAGACAAAATTAAGTACTTTTCAACTGGGGTACGGTAGTAGGTGCCAGGCGCACCGGTTTGAGTTTGTCAAGAACCGCAACGCTGCTGGGTTTTTCAAGCTCAATGGTTTCCTGTGTATCAAGAATGGTCCACCAGCCAACTTGATTCAACTGTGGGAAGTATTGGAGTCAGAATGGGCCAGAACACCTGTGGGACACTTTTTCAACACCTTGTAGAGTCCCTGTTGAATTGAGGCTGTTCTGAGGGCAAACTGGGTACATATTAGGACGATGTATTTTCTAACCTCTCTCTCTCCTGTGTAGGTGGTCTGTCTCTGGCCATCGAGGGTCCTTCTAAAGCTGACATCAGCTGTGTGGATAACCAGGATGGAACGTGTTCTGTGTCCTACCTGCCTGTTCTACCTGGAGACTACAGCATCCTGGTCAAATACAATGACAAGCACATCCCCGGCAGCCCCTTCTCAGCCCGCATCACAGGTAATGCACACCACGCATCACACATCCCCAGCAGCCCGCATCACAGGTAATGCACACCACGCATCACAGGTAATGCACACCACGCATCACAGGTAATGCACACCACGCATCACACACATCCCCAGCACCTTCTCAGCCCGCATACACATGTTAATGTAAACAATGGGCGTCCCTGCCCTCTCTCTGTCTCCTAGGTGATGACTCTGTCTCATCTGAAGGTGGGCTCTGCTGCTGACATCCCATAATAATATTCTCTGTCTCCTAGGTGATGACTCTATGAGGATGTCCCATCTGAAGGTGGGCTCTGCTGCTGACATCCCATTGGACATCGGAGAGCTGGATCTGAGTCAGCTGACAGCCTCTCTGACCACTCCCTCCGGCCGAGAGGAACCCTGCCACCTCAAGATGCTCCGCAACGGACACGTCGGTCAGTGTTGAGCAGAAACAGACTTTTTCAGAATGTATGGCGTTGCCTCAGCCGTGAGAGTAGAACAATACCAACGTTACAAATCATTGTAGTCTACAGACAGATAGTGATTCTTAGAAGCTCCTCTAACCTGTCATTGTCCGTCAGGCATCTCGTTTGTTCCCAAGGAGATCGGGGAGCACCTGGTGAACATCAAGAAGAATGGACGCCATATTCCCAGCAGCCCCATCGCCGTGATGATCAGCCAATCAGAGATTGGCGACGCCAGCCGGGTGCGAGTGACTGGCCAGGGCCTCAGCGACGCCAAAACCTTTGAACCTGCTGAGTTCATCATCGACACACGCGAAGCAGGTCAGTGAGGGTCTGTGTAGGATCAGGCGAAACAGGTCAGTGAGGGTCTGTGTAGGATCAGGATCAGGTGAAGCAGGTCAGTGAGGGTCTGGAGGATCAGGTGAAGCAGGTCTGGAGGATCAGGTGAAGCAGGTCAGTGAGGGTCTGGAGGATCAGGTGAAGCAGGTCTGGAGGATCAGGTGAAGCAGGTCAGTGAGGGTCTGAGGAGGATCAGGTGAAGCGGGTCAGTGAGGGTCTGTGTAGGATCAGGCGAAGCAGGTCAGTGAGGGTCTGAGGAGGATCAGGTGAAGCGGGTCAGTGAGGGTCTGTGTAGGATCAGGCAAAGCGGGTCAGTGAGGATCAGGCGAAGCGGGTCAGTGAGGGTCTGTGTAGGATCAGGCGAAGCGGGTCAGTGAGGATCAGGCGACGCGGGTCAGTGAGGGTCTGTGTAGGATCAGGTGATTAATATTTTAACTTAAAGGAGAACTTTGCTTTTTTACAACCAAATGTCCTTGATGTAAATGGCATGTTACAGAGGGGTCCAGACACTATTAAAAAAAAATAAAAAAAATTGAAATTGGGATGATTTGACTTTCTTTTTTGAGAGAAACTTACCCCAACCATCGATTCACTTCCTTATCCTTGTTGTGCATTATGGGAGCTCTGAAAAACATGAACAAAGGCTCCAAAAAGACTTGTTCTTTTAGAAACACAAGCTCTGTCTAGGGACGCTGGTCTTTAGGCTCGCTCTCTGTCTAGGGACGCTGGTCTTTAGGCTCGCTCGCTCTCTCTCTGTCTAGGGACGCAGGGTCTTTAGGGCTCGCTCGCTCTCTCTCTGTCTAGGGACGCAGGTCTTTAGGCTCGCTCGCTCTCTCTCTGTCTAGGGACGCAGGTCTTTAGGCTCGCTCGCTCGCTCTCTGTCTAGGGACGCTGGTCTTTAGGCTCGCTCGCTCTCTCTCTGTCTAGGGACGCAGGTCTTTAGGCTCGCTCGCTCTCTCTCTCTAGGGACGCAGGTCTTTAGGCTCGCTCTTTCTCTCTCTGTCTAGGGACGCTGGTCTTTAGGCTCGCTCGCTCTCTAGGGACGCGGGTCTTTAGGCGCTCGCTCTCTCTCTAGGGACGCGGGTCTTTAGGCTCGCTCGCTCTCTCTCTGTCTAGGGGCGCGGGTCTTTAGGCTCGCTCGCTCTCTCTCTGTCTAGGGGCGCAGGTCTTTAGGCTCGCTCGCTCTCTCTCTTAGGGGCGCAGGTCTTTAGGCTCGCTCGCTCTCTCTCTTAGGGGCGCTGGTCTTTAGGCGCTCTGTCTAGGGGCGCTGGTCTTTAGGCGCTCTGTCTAGGGGCGCTGGTCTTTAGGCGCTCTGTCTAGGGGCGCTGGTCTTTAGGCGCTCTGTCTAGGGGCGCTGGTCTTTAGGCGCTCTGTCTAGGGGCGCTGGTCTTTAGGCGCTCTGTCTAGGGGCGCTGGTCTTTAGGCGCTCTGTCTAGGGGCGCTGGTCTTTAGGCGCTCTGTCTAGGGGCGCTGGTCTTTAGGCGCTCTGTCTAGGGGCGCTGGTCTTTAGGCGCTCTGTCTAGGGGCGCTGGTCTTTAGGCGCTCTGTCTAGGGGCGCTGGTCTTTAGGCGCTCTGTCTAGGGGCGCTGGTCTTTAGGCGCTCTGTCTAGGGGCGCTGGTCTTTAGGCGCTCTGTCTAGGGGCGCTGGTCTTTAGGGGCGCTCTGTCTAGGGGCGCTGGTCTTTAGGGGCGCTGGTCTTTAGGGGCGCTGGTCTTTAGGGGCGCTGGTCTTTAGGGGCGCTGGTCTTTAGGCGCTCTGGTCTTTAGGGGCGCTGGTCTTTAGGCGCTCTGTCTAGGGGCGCTGGTCTTTAGGCGCTCTGTCTAGGGGCGCTGGTCTTTAGGCGCTCTGTCTAGGGGCGCTGGTCTTTAGGCGCTCTGTCTAGGGGCGCGGGCGGCGCTCTGTCTAGGGGCGCGGGCTGGCGCTCGTCTAGGGGCGCGGGTCTTTAGGCTCGCTCGCTCGCTCTCTAGGGGCGCGGGTCTTTAGGCTCGCTCGCTCGCTGGGGCGCGGGTCTAGGGACGCGCGGTCTTTAGGGGCGCGGGTCGGCTCGCTCGCTCTCTAGGGACGCGGGTCTTTAGGCTCGCTCGCTCGCTCTCTAGGGACGCGGGTCTTTAGGCTCGCTCGCTCGCTCTCTAGGGACGCGGGTCTTTAGGCTCGCTCGCTCGCTCTCTAGGGACGCGGGTCTTTAGGCTCGCTCGCTCGCTCTCTAGGGACGCGGGTCTTTAGGCTCGCTCGCTCGCTCTCTAGGGACGCGGGTCTTTAGGCTCGCTCGCTCGCTCTCTAGGGACGCGGGTGAAATCGCAAACAATGTCTGAAACGTTCTATAAAATGCCTTTTACATCATAAATAAAGATTTGGATGTAAAAAGCAAAGTACTCTAAGTACGTTGTGATTTTTGGAAAGCATTTTAAATGAAGCTTATGATTTGCTGTAGGCTATGGGGGTCTGAGTCTGTCCATCGAGGGCCCCAGTAAGGTTGACATTAACACTGAGGACCAGGAGGACGGCACCTGTAAGGTCACCTACTGCCCTACTGAACCAGGAAACTACATCATCAACATCAAATTCGCCGACCAACACGTACCAGGTACTTCACTTGTTTCCTGAAGTCCTCGATTTAAAAAAATAAATAATAATTATAATATAAGAAATATTGTTTGTAAAATGTGTGTTTGTGTAGGGAGTGCATTCACGGTGAAGGTGACAGGAGAAGGGAGGATGAAGGAGAGCATCACCAGGAAGAAGAGAGCAGCGTCTGTTGCTAACGTGGGCAGCCAGTGTGACCTCAGCCTCAAGATCCCAGGTACCCTCTCCTACCTCTATGGGGACGCCAGGTACCCTCTCCTACCTCTATGGGGATCCCAGGTACCCTCTCCTACCTCTATGGGGATGCTGATCAGATCAGTAGACATGGTGGCCAGTCCGTCTGGTCAGGTCCAGGAGACTGTTAACCCTGTGTGTGTGTATATATTAACAGGGATCAGCATAGCAGACATGGTGGCCCAGGTGACCAGTCCGTCTGGTCAGGTCCAGGAGACTGTTAACCCTGTGTGTGTATTAACAGAGATCAGCATAGCAGACATGGTGGCCCAGGTGACCAGTCCGTCTGGTCAGGTCCAGGAGGCTGACATCATGGAGGGAGAGAACAACACTTACTGCATCCGCTTTGTTCCCACGGAGACCGGCGTGCACACAGTGTGTGTAAAGTACGCGGGCGTGCACGTGCCCGGCAGCCCCTTCCAGTTCACTGTGGGGCCCCTGGGAGAAGGAGGAGCCCACAAGGTCCGTGCTGGGGGGCCCGGGCTAGAGAGGGCAGAGGCTGGAGTACCAGGTACGTGTGTGTGTGTGTGTGTGTGTGTGTTGGGGTTACTATACTGTGAGGATCACACATTGACATTGTGTGTGTGTGTGTAGCTGAGTTCAGTATCTGGACGCGGGAGGCTGGTGCAGGGGGTCTCAGCATCGCGGTGGAAGGGCCCAGTAAAGCAGAGATCACCTTCGAGGACCGCAAGGACGGATCCAGTGGAGTTTCCTACATGGTCCAGGAGTCAGGTGTGTTGAGAACGGCAACCGCTGTCTAACCACCAAGAGCCTGGTGATAATCGTCCTCAGTATAAGCATTTTTCACCAACAGTAGCATTCTGATTAAGAAGCAGTGTGTGTGTTTTTCTAATTGTGTGTGTGTGTGTGTGTGTGTGTGTGTGTAATGAAGCTCACTTCCCAGCTTGAAATGTCTCCACTCGCACTATTGAATTGGTACGTTTTCTGTAGCGTAATTTGCTAAGATGTTGTCAAGCGGACGGTCACCTGTGTTTGAGGCCGAGGATCCACCGTCGAGTACCGGTAAGGAAGCTTCACAGTTAGTCCGTCACAGTGACACCTGTTACACGTGTGTTGCAGGAGACTATGAGGTGTCGATCCGTTTCAACGAGGAGCACATCCCTGACAGTCCCTTCGTGGTTCCCGTGGCGTCGCCCTCTGACGACGCCAGGCGACTCACTGTTGCCAGTCTTCAGGTGAGGCTCGGAGACACACACACACCCAGGACTACACTACCCACAATGCAGCAGCAGCAGCCTGTGGGGGGGGGGGGGGGATGGTGTGTGTATATAGGTACAGCAATTGCTGAATGTCAGAGTAGGTTTTTTGTTTTGAAGAACAATAGGTCCGTCATTAGTCAGTCACTCAGAGGGTTAGAGATCAGGTCGTGCTGCTGCTGCGTTGTTGGGAAGTGCAAGGGTTTGTGGGAAACTAAAGGAATGTGTGTTTCTCGTGCCTCGTTCTAAAGGCTCCCAACAGTCCCCTTCCTCCTCCTTCCTTCTCATCATCCACCAGGCACTAAAGGGTTAAAGAGGATGCAATGGGCCAGTTTCTGTCGTACTCTCTCTCTCTCTCCTGTCCTGTTCTTCACCTCTCTCTCTCTCTCCTGTCCTGTTCTTCACCTCTCTCTCTCTTCTGTCCTGTTCTTCACCTCTCTCTCTCTTCTGTCCTGTTCTTCACCTCTCTGACTCTCCTCTTTACCCCTGTTAGCTGCCTGCAGGTAAGTTTGAGTGTGTTGCATTGTTATTATGTTGAGCGTATGTTAGTGTTGACAGATTGACTTGTATTGACGCGTGATAGTTTTGACAGATTGACGTGCGTAGCTGTTGTGTTGAGTTGTGAGTTATACATCTGAGCAGGAGTCCGGGTTGAAGGTCAATCACCCAGCATCCTTTGCTGTGAGCCTGAATGGAGCGAAGGGACAGATTGACGCTAAAGTCCACAGCCCATCTGGAGCCCTGGAGGGCTGTTGTGTTACTGAGCTAGACCAAGGTAACTACTACTACTGCTACACGATACTGCTGCTGCTACACGATACTGCTGCTGCTACACGATGCTGCTGCTGCAACACGATGCTGCTGCTGCTGCTGCTGCTACACGCTGCTGCTGCTGATGCTACACGCTGCTGCTGCTGCTGCACGATACTACTACCTACTATTACTACACTGCTATTACTATTCAATAGGGACAGGGGGATACCTAGTCAGTTGTACAACTGAAATGTGTCTTCCTCATTTAACCCCTCTGAATCAGAGAGGTGGGGGGGGCTGCTTTAATCCACATCCATGTCTTCACCCACTGTTCCCCGGGCGCTGAACTGCCTTAATCCACATCCACGTCTTCACCCACTGTTCCCCGGGCCCTGAACTGCCTTAATCCACATCCACGTCTTCACCCACTGTTCCCCGGGCCCTGAACTGCCTTAATCCACATCCACGTCTTCACCCACTGTTCCCCGGGCCCTGAACTGCCTTAATCCACATCCACGTCTTCACCCACTGTTCCCCGGGCCCTGAACTGCCTTAATCCACATCCACGTCTTCACCCACTGTTCCCCGGGCGCTGAACTGCCTTAATCCACATCCACGTCTTCACCCTGAACTGCCCTGCTCAGGGGCAGAACGACAGATTTTTACTTACACAATACTAATACGCTACACACTAATGCTACACATTACTATATTAAACAATACTACACACTACTGCACAATTTACACGATACTGCGATACTATACCCTGCGCACACTACACACACTACTACTACTACTACTACTACTAAACAGTAAAATCTCTCTCTCTCTAGATAAGTATGCTGTCCGGTTCATTCCCAGAGAGAACGGTCTGTATCTGATCGATGTGAAGTTCAATGGCAGTCACATCCCTGGCAGTCCCTTCAAGATCAGGGTGGGGGAGACGGGACAGGCTGGAGACCCAGGCATGGTGACCGCATACGGAGCTGGACTAGAGGGAGGATCCACTGGTACGATTGACGAGGAGGAGGAGCGTGTTACAAACCTGGGTTTCAAATCATTTATCTGTGCCTGTTTTGAGCTTAACTAGCTCAATAAGCCAATATAATAAGTCTCAAAATGACAAACCCTGCCTGTCTGGCACTCCAGGCATACTAAAGCTCAAATTATTTAACACCGGAGTCTAATGTGTTGAGGTGTGAGAGATCTCATCTGTAGTCATGTGTAACTCCCTCTGCAGGTACAGCCTGTGAGTTCGTGGTTAACACCAGTAAGGCGGGCCCCGGGGCCCTGGCGGTGACCATCGACGGCCCCTCCAAAGTGAAGATGGACTGTGTTGAGTGTCCGGAGGGTTACAAGGTGACCTACACCCCCATGGCTCCAGGAAACTACTTAATCTCCATCAGATACGGAGGACCTTACCACATCGTAGGATCCCCTTTCAAGGCCAAGATCACCGGTGAGGGACCTGGACACGTACGACATGCCGCACACGTTGTATGAACAATGGAGATGTCAGGGGACAAGAACATCAAACTAAGCCACTCTCTAACCTCCTAACCTCTGTCTCTCTCTCTCTCCTCCAGGCTCCAAGCTGGTCAGTAGCCATAGTAACCACGAGACGTCCAGTGTCATGGTCGACCCTGTGACTCGCCAGGTTAGCTCTTCCCACCAGGGAGCTCCCAGCCAATCGGACGCTAGCTGTGTGACAGCCAAGGGTCTCGGCCTATCAAAGGGCTTTATCGGCCAGAAGAACAACTTCAGTGTCGACTGCAGTAAAGCAGGTGTGTGTTTTAGTCTCTGGGGGTGTGTGTTTTAGTCTCTGGGGGTGTGTGTGTTTTAGCCTCTGGGGGTGTGTGTGTTTTAGCCTCTGGGGGTGTGTGTGTTTTAGCCTCTGGGGGTGTGTGTGTTTTAGCCTCTGGGGGTGTGTGTGTTTTAGTCTCTGGGGGGGGTGTGTGTGTTTTAGCCTCTGGGGGGGGGGGCCCTGGGGGGGTGTGTGTGTTTAGTCTCTGGGGGGGGTGTGTGTGTTTTAGTCTCTGGGGGGGTGTGTGTGTGTTTTAGTCTCTGGGGGGGGGGTGTGTGTGTTTTAGTCTCTGGGGGGGGTGTGTGGGTTTTAGTCTCTGGGGGGGGGGTGTGTGGGTTTTAGTCTCTGGGGGGGGGGGGTGGGTTTTAGTCTCTGGGGGGGGGGGGGGGTGGGTTTTAGTCTCTGGGGGGGGGGTGGGTTTTAGTCTCTGGGGGGGGGTGTGGGTTTTAGTCTCTGGGGGGGGGGGGGGGTGGGTTTTAGTCTCTGGGGGGGGGGGGGTGTGGGTTTTAGTCTCTGGGGGGGGGGGTGGGTGGGTTTTAGTCTCTGGGGGGGGGGGGTGGGTTTTAGTCTCTGGGGGGGGGGGGGGGTGGGTTTTAGTCTCTGGGGGGGGGGGGGGGTGGGTTTTAGTCTCTGGGGGGGGGGGGGGGGCCTGGGGGGGTTTAAGTCTCTGGGGGGGGGGGGGGGGTTTAAGTCTCTGGGGGGGGGGGGGGGGGTTTAAGTCTCTGGGGGGGGGGGTGTGGGTTAACGCTGTCCTGTCCTCCCTCCAGGTCGTAACATGCTGTTGGTGGGTGTGGACGGGCCCAGGGTTAGGGTCAGTGTGTGTGTTAACGCTGTCCTGTCCTCCCTCCAGGTCGTAACATGATGTTGGTGGGTGTGGACGGGCCCAGGGTTAGGGTCAGTGTGTGTGTGTTAACGCTGTCCTGTCCTCCCTCCAGGTCGTAACATGCTGTTGGTGGGTGTGGACGGGCCCAGGGTTAGGGTCAGTGTGTGTGTTAACGCTGTCCTGTCCTCCCTCCAGGTCGTAACATGATGTTGGTGGGTGTGGACGGGCCCAGGGTTAGGGTCAGTGTGTGTGTGTTAACGCTGTCCTGTCCTCCCAGGTCGTAACATGCTGTTGGTGGGTGTGGACGGGCCCAGGGTTAGGGTCAGTGTGTGTTAACGCTGTCCTGTTCTCCCTCCAGGTCGTAACATGCTGTTGGTGGGTGTGGACGGGCCCAGGGTTAGGGTCAGTGTGTGTTAACGCTGTCCTGTCCTCCCTCCAGGTCGTAACATGCTGTTGGTGGGTGTGGACGGGCCCAGGGTTCCCTGTGAGGAGGTTCTGGTGAAGCACCTTGGGAACCGTGTCTATAACATCAGCTACCAGCTCAAGGAGAAGGGAGACTACATCCTGGTAGTGAAGTGGGGAGAACAGCACATCCCTGGGAGCCCCTACCACATCACTGTCTAGACCAATCAGATTCAACTCCATCACTGTCTAGACCAATCAGATTCAACTACATTACTGTCTAGAGGCCAATGACAAATCAGAACCCTCCAAACTAGCCCTTTGTCTTCATAGTAATCAGAGATTACAACTTTCTAAACTCATTCACCAATACCCAAACAATAATGCATAAACACTGAATATTCCTCTTCATTCCTCTCCTCCACTATCATCCGCTCTCCCTCCCCCATCATAATCATCTCCCCTCCCCCATCATAATCATTCTGTCTCTCTCCCCCCCCCCCCCCCTCCCCTCACCTATCATAATCATTAGTAGTCATAGAGAGGGGAAACATGCACCTTTTTATTACTGTAAAATAGCTTAGCAACATGTACCTTCCTTTCCCCACGCAGTGTTTAGCTGTGGGCTAGTGTTAGCCTAGCCTATGGTAGCATAGTGTATTGGTATAGGGGTTAGCCTAGCCTAGCGTATGGTAGCATAGTATATTGGTATAGGGTTTAGCCTAGCGGAGCATAGTATATTGGTATGAGAATAGCCTAATGCTAGTCCAGTGTGTTCATAATGCTAATTCTAAAACGTTTAAGGGAAAGAGGGACACCTAGTCAGTAAAGCTGCTGCTATTGTGGCCTGGTGTTAGCGCGTCTTAACCATAACAGTAATTTAAAGGGCATATAGGTTAATAACTGTTAGTACAGGGTTTATGACATGTTAATAACTGTTAGTATAGGGTTTATGACATGTTAGTAGCCAGCCCCAATAACTTCTCATACTGCTACTGCACTTGTTTTAAAGGTAACTAGAACCACTGCAACGACTGACCCAGGTAGAACTGCATTTTACAGCATATTGACCAGCATCAAAGTATTAATAACTACAGTGTTATGTCCATGTCACTAGTAGTATGAATAACTGTAGTGTGGAAGCGATGTCCTGATACTAGTATTGAACAAAAACTGTCACTGTAATATTACTAGCAGTGAATATGACTAGATGATAAAGTGTTGAATGGAGAGATGACTACTTGGAGTGATGAGCAAAATAAATAAATAAATAAAGAACAAACGTTGCTTTGTGTTCCTGCTAAATGTTCTAAACCCCCCCTGCTCTTTAGCTTTGTTACGCAGTATTCCAGAACAAAATAACCTTGTCTGTTAAAAAGCTTTAAAGTGTTGTAAGACAGTATTTTGATCCACAATAAAGATTGTCTTGAAGTATCTCTGTCAAGCTCAACGTGGTTCTTCTTTTTCCTTCGATCGCTCGCACTCACCGACTCTGGAGATCCATATGTGTGTTATTTCTTAATTTTCTGGTAAAAAATAAAGAAAAACCCTTGAAAGAGTAGGTGTTCTAAAACTTTTGAACGGTAGTGTAGATCACACATTAACTACAGAAATCACACCACTGAGACCACGGACTACTGAGACCTCACAACAGAGATCACGCACACTACAGAGTTCCTCACGGAGTTCCCTGAATTCCTATCGGACCTTGTAGTCAAATTTTTGGTGACTTCAATATTTACATGGAAAAGTCCACAGACCCACTCCAAAAGACTTTCGGAGCCATCATCGACTCAGTGGGTTTTGTCCAACATGTCTCCCTACCTACTCACTGCCACAGTCATATTTTGGACCTAGTTTAGTCCCGTGGAATAAATATTGTGGATCTTAATGTTTTTCCTCATAGTCCAGGATTATCGGACCACCATCTTATTATGTTTGCAATCGCAACAAATAATCTGCTCAGACCCCAAACAAGGATCATCAAAAGCCATGCTATGAATTCTCAGACAACCCAAAGATTCATAGATCTTTGGGTTGTCCAGACTCCCTTCACCTACCCAAGGATGTTTGAGTACAAAAATCGTCTAACCACCTGAGGATCTAATGTTACCTTGCGCAATACCCTAGATGTAGTAGCACCCCTAAAAACATTTGTCACAAGAAATTTGGTCCCTGGTATACAGAAAATACCTGAGCTCTGAAGCAAGCTTCCAGAAAATTGGAAGGGAAATGGCGCCACACCAAACTGGAAGTCTTCCGACTAGCTTGGAAAGACAGTACCGTGCAGTATCGAAGAGCCCTCACTGCTGCTCCATCCTATTATTCCAACTTAATTGTGGAGAATAAGAACAATCCAAAATGTATTTTCTTATACTGTTGCAAAGATGACTAAAGAGGATAACGTAATAATAAAACCACTTTTGAAACAGCCAAAACATGACCCAGAAAATGTAAAAAATAAAAATAAAATGATTGGCCTATATTGAATCTTTCATTCCTCTCAAAACAAAATGTCCTTCCGGAAGACAATGTATACAAAATGCTTCAGTCTGGTTTTTGACCCATCATAGCACTGCACACGTGAAGGTGGTAAATTACCTTTTAATGGCAGCTGTGCTGCTTTTGACACCATCGATCACCACATTCTTTTGGAGAGATTAGAAACCCAAGTATGTCTACACGGACAAGTTCTTGCCTGGTTTAGATCTTATCTGTCGGAAAGATATCAGTTCATCTCTGTGGATGGTTTGTCCTCTGACAAATCAATGGTAAGTTTCGGTGTTCCTCAAGGCTCCGTTTTAGGACCACTATTGTTTTCACTACATATTCTACCTCTTGGTGATGTCATTCGGATACACAATGTCAACTTTCACTGCTATGTGGAGGACACTTTGATGAAACATGGTGAAGCCCCAAAGTTGCCTAACCTTGAAGCCTGTGTTTCAGACATAAGGAAGTCGATGGCGGAAAATGTTTTACTTCTAAATTTGGACAAAACAAAGAGACCTGCTGTTGGAGCTGTTAATCTTAATTGTTTTAGTCGTCTCGAATAAAACTGAAGGACTTCGGCGTTACTCTGTACCCTGATCTCTTTTGACGAGCATATTAATATTTCAAGATACGTTTTTTTTACATTTTCGTAAAATTGAAAAAAGCTGAAACTTAAAAAACAATTGTGCTTTTGTCACTTCTAGATTTGACTACTGCAATGCTCTACTTTCCGGCTACCCGGATAAAGCACTAAACTTCAGTTAGTGCTAAACACGGCTGCTAGAATCTTGACTAGAACCAAACAATGTGATCATATTACTCAAGTGCTAGCCCCTCTACACTGGCTTCCTGTTAAGGCTATGACTGATTTTCAAGGTTTTAATGCTAACCAACAAATCATTACATGGGCTTGCTCCTACCTATCTTTCCGATTTGGTCCTGCCGTACATACCTACACGTACACTACGGTCACAAGATGCAGGCCTCCTAATTGTCCCTAGAATTTCTAAGCAAACAGCTGGAGGAAGGGCTTTCTCCTATAGAGCTCCATTTTTATGGAATTGTCTGCCTATTCATGTGAGAGGTGCAGACTCGGTCTCGACCTGTAAGTCTTTACTAAAGACTCATCTCTTCAGTGTAGTCTAGTCCGAAGGTGAACGGCAAGGCACAGGAGCGACGAACCGCCCCCGCTGTCTGCCTGGCTAGCGCCCCTCTCTCCATGGGGATTCTCTGCCCTTGACCCTATTACAGGTGCTGAGTCACTGGCTAACTAGTGCTCTTCCATGCCGTCCCTAGGAGGGGTGTGTAACTTGAGTGGGTTGAGTCACTGATGTGATCTTCCTGTCTGGTTTTGAGCCCCCTAGGGTTCATGCGGTGGAGATCTTCGTGGGCTGTACTCAGCCTTGTCTCAGGGTAGTCAGTTGGTGGTCTGTTGATATCCCTCTAGTGGTGTGGGGTCTATACTCAGCCTGGTCTGTTGATATCCCTCTAGTGGTGTGGGGTCTATACTCAGCCTGGTCTGTTGATATCCCTCTAGTGGTGTGGGGTCTATACTCAGCCTGGTCTGTTGATATCCCTCTAGTGGTGTGGGGTCTATACTCAGCCTGGTCTGTTGATATCCCTCTAGTGGTGTGGGGTCTGTGCTTTGGCGAAGTGGGTGGGGTTACAGTTGAAGTCGGAAGTTTACATACACCTTAGCCAAATACATTTAAACTCAGTATTTCACAATTCCTGACATTTAATCCTAGTAAAAATTCCCTGTCTTAGGTCAGTTAGGATCACCACTTTTATTTTAAGAATGTGAAATGTCAATAATATTAGAGAATTATTTATTTCAGCTTTTATTTCTTTCATCACATTCCCAGTGGGTCAGAAGTTTACATACACTCAATTAGTATTGGCCCTCTTTCTGGGACTCACCCACAAACAGGACCAAGTCTGACCTGTTGAGGAGTGACGGACTCCATCCTAGCTGGAGGGGTGCTCTCATCTTATCTACGAACATAGACAGGGCTCTAATTCCCCTAGATCCACAATTAAATAGGGTGCAGGCCAGGCAGCAGGCTGTTAGCCAGCCTGCCAGCTTAGTGGAGTCTGCCACTAGCACAGTCAGTGTAGTCAGCTCAGCTATCCCCATTGAGACCGTGTCTGTGCCTCGATCTAGGTTGGGCAAAACTAAACATGGCGGTGTTCGCCTTAGCAATCTCACTAGAATAAAGACCTCCTCCATTCCTGTCATTATTGAAAGAGATCGTGATATCTCACATCTCAAAATAGGGCTACTTAATGTTAGATCCCTCACTTCCAAGGCAGTTATAGTCAATGAGCTAATCACTGATCACAATCTTGATGTGATTGGTCTGACTGAAACATGGCTTAAGCCTGATGAATTTACTGTGTTAAATGAGGCCTCACCTCCTGGTTACACTAGTGACCATATCCCCAAGGCATCCCGCAAAGGCGGAGGTGTTGCTAACATTTACGATAGCAAATTTCAATTTACCCCAAAAACCTCCGCAGTTTTCGTCTTTTGAGCTTCTAGTCATGAAATCTATGCAGCCTACTCAATCACTTTTTATAGCTACTGTTTACAGGCCTCCTGGGCGGTATACAGCGTTCCTCACTGAGTTCCCTGAATTCCTATCGGACCTTGTAGTCATAGCAGATAATATTCAAATTTTTGGTGACTTTAATATTCACATGGAAAAGTCCACAGACCCACTCCAAAAGGCTTTCGGAGCCATCATCGACTCAGTGGGTTTTGTACAACGTGTCCGGACCTACTCACTGCCACAGTCATACTCTGGACCTAGTTTTGTCCCGTGGAATAAATGTTGTGGACCTTAATGTTTTTACCCATAATCCTGGACTGTCGGACCACCATTTTATTACGTTTGCAATCGCAAAAAATAATCTGCTCAGACCCCAACCGAGGGAGCATCAAAAGTTGTGCTATAAATTCTCAGACAACCCAAAGATTCCTTGATGCCCTTCCAGACTCCCTCTGCCTACCCAAGGACGTCAGAGGACAAAAATCAGTTAACCACCTAACCGAGGAACTCAATTTAACCTTGCGTAATACCCTAGATGCAGTTGCACCCCTAAAAACATTTGTCATAAGAAACTAGCTCCCTGGTATACAGATAATACCGTGCTCTGAAGCAAGCTACCAGAAAATTGGAACGGAAATGGCGCCATACCAAACTGGAAGTCTTCCGACTAGCTTGGAAAGACAGTACCGTGCAGAATCGAAGAGCCCTCACTGCTGCTCGATCATCCTATTTTTCCAACTTAATTGAGGAAAATAAGAACAATCCAAAATGTATTTTTGATACTGTCGCAAAGCTAACTAAAAAGCAGGATTCCCCAAGAGAGGATGTCTTTCACTTCAGCAGTAATAAATTCATGAACTTCTTTGAGGAAAAGATCACGATCAACTCACCAACATTACGACCAGGAATACGACTTTCCCGAAGCAGATCCTCTGTTTGGACCACCACCCAGGACAATGGATCGGATCCCAGTAGGCGACCCAAAACAACGGCGCCGTAGAAGAAGGGGCAGACGGAGCGGTCTTCTGGTCAGGCTCCGTAGACGGACACATCGCGCACCGCTCCCGAGTATACTTCTCGCCAATGTCCAGTCTCTTGACAACAAGGTAGACGAAATCCGAGCAAGGGTAGCATTCCAGAGAGACATCCGAGACTGTAACGTTCTTTGTTTCATGGAAACATGGCTCACTCGGGACACGCTGTCGGTACAGCCACCTGGTTTCTTCACGCATCGCGCCGACAGAAACAAGCATCTCTCTGCTAAGAAGGGCGGGGGTGTATGCCTTATGATTAACGAAATGTGGTGTGATCATAACAATATACAGGAACTCGAGTCCTTTTGTTCACCTGACTTAGAATTCCTCACAATCAAATGCCGATCGCATTATCTACCAAGAGAATTCTCTTTGATTATAATCACAGTCGTATATATCCCCCCCAAGCAAACACATCGACGGCCCTGAAAGAACTTCATTGGACTTTATGTAAACTGGAAACCACATATCCTGAGGCTGCATTTATTGTAGCTGGGGATTTTAACAAGGCTAATCTGAAAACAAGGCTCCCCAAATTCTATCAGCATATCGATTGTGCTACCAGGGGTAGAAAAACCCTGGATCATTGTTATTCTAACTTCCGCGACGCATTTAAGGCCCTCCCCCGCCCTCCCTTTGGAAAAGCTGACCACGACTCCATTTTGTTGCTCCCAGCCTATAGACAGAAACTAAAACAGGAAGCTCCCGCCCTCAGGTCTGTTCAACGCTGGTCCGACCAATCGGATTCCACGCTTCAAGATTGCTTCGATCACGTGGACTGGGATATGTTCCGCATAAAGTCGAACAACAACATTGACGAATACGCTGATTCGGTGTGCGAGTTCATTAACAAGTGCATCGGTGATGTTGTACCCACAGTGTCTATTAAAACATTCCCCAACCAGAAACCGTGGATTGATGGCAGCATTCGCGCAAAACTGAATGCGCAAACCACTGCTTTTAATCAGGGCGAAGTGACCAGAAACATGACCGAATATAAACAGTGTAGCTATTCCCTCCGCAAGGCAATCAAATAAGCGAAGCATCAGTACAGAGACAAAGTGGAGTCGCAATTCAACGGCTCAGACACGAGAGGTATGTGGCAGGGTCTACAGTCAATCACTGACTACAAAAGAAAAACCAGCCCCGTTGCGGATCACGATGCCTTGCTCCCAGACAGACTAAACAACTTCTTTGCTCGCTTTGAGGACAATACAGTGCCACTGACACGGCCCGCTACCAAAACCTGCGGGCTCTCCTTCACTGTAGCCAACGTGAGTAAAACATTTAAACGTGTTAATTTAATCAATCCCTATCCCAGTCTGCTGTCCCCACATGCTTCAAGAGGGCCACCATTGTTCCTATTCCCAAGAAAGCTAAGGTAACTGAGCTAAATGACTATCGCCCCGTAGCACTCACTTCCGTCATCATGAAGTGCTTTGAGAGACTAGTCAAGGATCATATCACCTCCACCTTACCTGACACCCTAGACTCACTGCAATTTGCTTACCGCCACAATAGGTCCACAGACGACGCAATCGCCATCACACTGCACACTGCCCTAACCCATCTGGACAAGAGGAACACATATGTAAGAATGCTGTTCATCGATTACAGCTCAGCATTTAACACCATAGTACCCTCCAAACTCGTCATTAAGCTCGAGACCCTGGGTCTCAACCCCGCCCTGTGCTACTGGGTCCTGGACTTCCTGACGGGCCGTCCCCAGGTGGTGAGGTTAGGTAACAACATCTCCACCCCGCTGATCCTCAACACTGGGTCCCCACATGGGTGCGTTCTCAGCCCTCTCCTGCACTCCCTGTTCACCCATGACTGCGTGGCCATGCACGCCTCCAACTCAATCATCAAGTCTGCAGACGACACAACAGTAGTGGGCTTGATTACCAACAACGACGAGACGGCCTACAGGGAGGAGTTGAGGGCACTCGGAGTGTGGTGTCAGGAAAATAACCTCTCACTCAACGTCATCAAAACAAAGGAGATGATCGTGGACTTCAGTAAACAGCAGAGGGAGCAGCCCCCTATCTACATTGACGGTACAGTAGTGGAGAAGGTGGAAAGTTTAAGTTCCTCGGTGTACACATCACGGACAAACTGAAATGGTCCACCCACACAGACAGCGTGGTGAAGAAGGCGCAGCAGTGCCTCTTCAACCTAAGGAGGCTGAAGAAATTCAGCTTGTCACCAAAATCACTCCTTGATGTAATGTATCACTAGCTACTTTAAACAATGTCACTTTATATGTTTTCATACCCTGCATTGTTCATCTCATATGTATATACTGTACTCTATACCATCTACTGCATCTTGCCTATGCCGTTCGGCCATCACTCAGTCTTCCCTGTGGCTCAGTTGGTAGAGCATGGTGTTTGCAACGCCAGCATGGTGTGTGCAACGCCAGGGTTGTGGGTTCGATTCCCACGGGAGGCCAGTACAAAAAGAAGAAAAAATTAATAAAAAATGCATGAAATGCATTCTTTCACTACTGTAAGTCGCTCTGGATAAGAGCATCTGCTAAATGACTAAAATGTAAAATATATTTTATGTACATATTCGTATTCATTCCTTTACACTTGTGTGTATAAGGTAGTTGTTGTGAAATTGTTAGGTTATATTACTTGTTAGATATTACTGCATGGTCGGAACTAGAAGCACAAGCATTTTGCTACACTCGCATTAACATCTGCTAACCATGTGTATGTGACAAATAAATTTGATTTGAAAATAATCATGGCCTCTAAACCTTCAAGCTGCATACTGGACCCTATTCCAACTAAACTACTGAAAGAGCTGCTTCATGTGCTTGGCCTTCCTATGTTGAACAGAATAAACGGCTCTCTATCCACCGGATGTGTACCAAACTCACTAAAAGTGGCAGTAATAAAGCCTCTCTTGAAAAAGCCAAACCTTGACCCAGAAAATATAAAAAACTATCGGCCTATTTCGAATCTTCCATTCCTCTCAAAAAATGTAGAAAAAGCTTTTGTGCAGCAACTCACTGCCTTCCTGAAGACAATGTATACAAAATGCTTCAGTCTGAGTTTTAGACCCCATCATAGCACTGAGACTGCACTTGTGAAGGTGGTAAATTACCCTTTAATGGCGTCAGACCGAGGCTCTGCATCTGTCCTCATGCTCCTAGACCTTAGTGCTGCTTTTGATACCAACGATCATCACATTCGTTTGGAGAGATTGGAAACCCAAATTGGTCTACACGAACAAACTCTGGCCTGGTTTAGATCTTATCTGTCGGAAAGATATCAGTTTGTCTCTGTGAATGGTTTGTGCTCTGACAAATCAACTGTACATTTCAGTGTTCCTCAAGATTAAAAACTATTGTTTTCACTATATATTTTATGTCATTCGAAAACATAATGTTAACTTTTACTGCTATGTGGATGACACACAGCTGTACATTTCAATGAAACATGGTGAAGCTCCAAAATTGCCCTCCCTGGAAGCCTGTGTTTCAGACATAAGGAAGTGGATGGTTGAAACTTTCTACTTTTAAACTCGGACAAAACAGAGATGCTTGTTCTAGGTCCCAAGAAACAAAGAGATCTTCTGTTGGATCTGACAATTAATCTGGATGGTTGTACAGTCGTCTCAAATAAAACTGTGAAGGACCTCGGCGTTACTCTGGACCCTGATCTCTTTTTTGAAGAACATATCAAGATTGTTTCAAGGACAGCTTTATTCCATTTACATAACATTGCAAAAATCTGAAATTTTCTGCCCAAAAATGCAGAAAAATTAATCCATGCTTTTGTTACTTCTTGGTTAGACTACTGCAATGCTCTACTTTCCGGCTACTCTACCTACATGTACATACCACCTCAACTAACCGGTGCCCCCACAATGACTCTGTACCGGCACCCCCTGTATATAGCCTCCACATTGACTCTGTACCGTAATACCCTGTATATAGCCTCCACATTGACTCTGTACCGGTACCCCCTGTATATAGCCTCCACATTGGCTCTGTACCGGTACCCCCTGTTTATAGTCTCCACATTGACTCTGTACCAGTACCCCCTGTTTATAGTCTCGCTATTGTTATTTTACTGCTGCTCTTTAATTACTTGTTACTTTTATCTCTTATCCGTATTTTTAAAAAACGCATTGTTGGTTGGGGCCTCGTAAGTCAGCATTTCAAATCAAATCAAATCAAATTTATTTTTATATAGCCCTTCGTACATCAGCTGATATCTCAAAGTGCTGTACAGAAACCCAGCCTAAAACCCCAAACAGCAAGCAAAGCATGTGAAAGAAGCACGGTGGCTAGGAAAAACTCCCTAGGAAAAACTCCCTAGAAAGGCCAAAAACCTAGGAAGAAACCTAGAGAGGAACCAGGCTATGAGGGGTGGCCAGTCCTCTTCTGGCTGTGCAGGGTGGATATTATAACAGAACATGGTCAAGATGTTAAAATGTTCATAAATGACCAGCATGGTCAAATAATAATAATCATAGTAGTTGTCGAGGGTGCAACAAGCACGTCCGGTGAACAGGTCAGGGTGCCATAGCCGCAGGCAGAACAGTTGAAACTGGAGCAGCAGCACGGCCAGGTGGACTGGGGACAGCAAGGAGTCATCATACCAGGTAGTCCTGAGGCATGGTCCTAGGGCTCAGGTCCTCCGAGAGAAAGACAGAAAGAGAGAATTAGAGAGAGCATATTTAAATTCACACAGGACACCGGATAAGACAAGAGAAATACTCCAGATGTAACAGACTGACCCTAGCCCCCCGACACATAAACTACTGCAGCATAAATACTGGAGGCTGAGACAGGAGGGATCAGAAGACACTGTGGCCCCATCCGATGATACCCCCGGACAGGGCCAAACAGGCAGGATATAACCCCACCCACTTTGCCAAAGCACAGCCCCCACACCACTAGAGGGATGTCTCCAACCACCAACTTACCGTCCTAAGACAAGGCCGAGTATAGCCCACAACGATCTCCGCCATGGCACAACCCAAGGGGGGGGCGCCAACCCAGACAGGAAGACCACGTCAGTGACTCAACCCACTCAAGTGATGCACCCCTCCCATGGACGGCATGGAAGAACACCAGTAAGCCAGTGACTCAGCCCCTGTAAAAGGGTTAGAGGCAGAGAATCTCAGTGGAAAGAGGGGAACCGGCAAGGCAGAGACAGCAAGGGCGGTTCGTTGCTCCAGCCTTTCCGTTCACCTTCACACTCCTGGGCCAGACTATACTTAATCATAGGACCTACTGAAGAGATAAGTCTTCAGTAAAGACTTAAAGGTTGAGACTGAGTCTGCGTCTCTCACATGGGTAGGCAGACCATTCCATAAAAATGGAGCTCTATAGGAGAAAGCCCTACCTCCAGCCGTTTGCTTAGAAATTCTAGGGACAATTAGGAGGCCTGCGTCTTGTGACCGTAGCGTACGTGTAGGTATGTACGGCAGGACCAAATGGGAAAGATAGGTAGGAGCAAGCCCATGTAATGCTTTGTAGGTTAGCAGTAAAACCTTGAAATCAGCCCTTGCCTTAACAGGAAGCCAGTGTAGGGAGGCTAGCACTGGAGTAATATGATCAAATTTTTTGGTTCTAGTCAGGATTCTAGCAGCCGTATTTAGCACTAACTGAAGTTTATTTAGTGCTTTATCCGGGTAGCCGGAAAGTAGAGCATTGCAGTAGTCCAGCCTAGAAGTAACAAAAGCATGGATAAATTTTTCTCCGTCATTTTTGGACAGAAAGTTTATGATTTTTGCAATGTTACGTAGATGGAAAAACCTGTCCTTGAAACAGTCTTGATATGTTCTTCAAAAGAGAGAGCAGGGTCCAGAGTAACGCCGAGGTCCTTCACAGTTTTATTTGAGACGACTGTACAACCATCCAGATTAATTGTCAGATTCAACAGAAGATCTCTTTGTTTCTTGGGACCTAGAATAAGCATCTCTGTTTTGTCCGAGTTTAAAAGTAGAAAGTTTGCAGCCATCCACTTCTTTATGTCTGAAACACAGGCTTCTAGCGAGGGCAATTTTGGGGCTTCACCATGTTTCATTGAAATGTACAGCTGTGTGTCGTCCGCATAGCAGTGAAATTTAACATTATGTTTTCGAATGACATCCGCAAGAGGTAAAATATATAGTGAAAACAATAGTGGTCCTAAAACGGAACCTTGAGGAACACCGAAATTTACAATTGATTTGTCAGAGGACAAACCATTCACAGAGACAAACTGATATCTTTCCGACAGATAAGATCTAAACCAGGCCAGAACTTGTCCATGTAGACCAATTTGGGTTTCCAATCTCTCCAAAAGAATGTGGTGAACGATGGTATCAAAAGCGGCACTAAGATCTAGGAGCACGAGGACAGATGCAGAGCCTTCGTTGCTCCAGAGCCAGATGCAGAGCATTTCACTGTAAGGTATTGTATTTGGCGCATGTGACTAATAACATTTTATTTGGGAGTTTCTTCCATTCTTCTCTGCAGATCCTCTCAAGCTCTGTCAGGTTGGATGGGGAGCATCGCTGCACAGCTATTTCAAAAGCGGCACTAAGATCTAGGAGCACGAGGACAGATGCAGAGCCTTCGTTGTTCCAGAGCCAGATGCAGAGCATTTCACTGTAAGGTATTGTATTTGGCGCATGTGACTAATAAAATTTGATTTGGGAGTTTCTTCCATTCTTCTCTGCAGATCCTCTCAAGCTCTGTCAGGTTGGATGGGGAGCATCGCTGCACAGCTATTTCAAGGTCTCTCCAGAGATGTTCGATTGGGTTCAAGTCCGGACTCTGGCTGGGCCACTCAAGGTCATTCAGAGACTTGTTACGAAGCCACTCCTGCGTTGTCTTGGCTGTGTGCTCAGGGTCATTGCCCTGTTGGAAGGTCAACCTTCGCTCCAGTCTGAGGTCCTGAGCGCTCTGGAGCAGGTTTTCATCAAGGATCTCGCTGTACTTTGCTCTGTTCATCTTTCCCTCGATCCTGACTAGTTTCCCAGTCCCTTCTGCTGAAAAACATTCCCACAGCATGATGCTGCCACCACCATGCTTCACCGTAGGGATGGTGCCAGGTTTCCTCCAGACATGATGCTTGGCATTCAGGGCAGAGTTCAATATTGGTTTCATCAGACCAGTGAATCTTGTTTCTCATGGTCTGAGAGTCCTTTAAGTGCCTTTTGGCAAACTCCAAGTGGACTGTCATGTTCCATTTACTGAGGAGTGGTTTCCGTCTGGCCACTCTACCATAAAGGCCTGATTGGTTGAGTCTGCAGAGATGGTTGTCCTTCTGGAAGGTTCTCCCATCTCCACAGAGGAACTCTAGAGCTCTGTCAGTGACCATCAGGTTCTTGGTCACCTCCCTGACCAAGGCCCTTCTCCCCCGATTGCTCAGTTTGGCCCGGCGGCCAGCTCTAGGAAGAGTCTTGGTGGTTCCAAACTTCTTCCATTTAAGAATGATGGAGGTCACTGTGTTCTTGGGGACCTTCAGTGCTGCAGACATGTTTTGGTACCCTTCCCCAGATCTGTTCCTCGACACAATCCTGTCTCGGAGCTCTACGGAAAATTCCTTCAACCTCATGGCTTGGTTTTTGCTCTGACATGCACTGTAACTGTGGGACCTTATATAGACAGGCGTGTGCCTTTCCAAATCATGTCCAATCAATTGAATTTACCACAGGTGAATTCTAATTAAGTTGTAGAAACATCTGATATCAATGGAAACAAGATGCACCTGAGCTTTTAATACATTTGCTAACTTTCTTAAAACCTGTTTTTGCTTCATCATCACGGGGTATTGAGTTGATTGATATATATATATTTTTTAACAATTTTAGATTAAGGCTGTAACGTGAAAAAAGTCAAGGGGTCTGAATACTTTCCAAAATGCACACTTCCATTCATTTCCAAACTGGTACCGGGGGACCTTTAGCCTCGTCTTGTGACCGTCCTAGAGAATAACAGTACGAGAGTCATCTGTAGAGTCCATAGAGGTTATATTGGTGTGTTCAGACTCTACAGATGTTTTCGTGTTTCCATTTCCTGGGCTGACAAACTGAACTTCTAGCGTGAGTGGGATGGATGTGGCTTTGTGACTATGAACACTTGAACAGCCACTCAACGATTTCACAGCGCAAATGCAGTCACACCTTCGACATATTGTATAAATGGGACTTCAGAAACTAGTAGCCTGCAGTGACCTTTATTTATCCAGGTTAGTCTCATTGAGATGAACATTGAGATGAAATATTTTTTTCAAGAGACCCGGTGCAACCAACAATATATGAGAGAGAGAGACAGAGACAATATATGAGAGAGAGAGAGAAACAATGTGAGACAAATATCACACACACTGTAACAACTTACAGACACCATCAACAAACAAAAAATGTGTCTGCAGTTCTGGTGTTGAGAAAGCAGAACATATTATTACCAAAACATATTTGATGTAGCGTATCGGTGCTGAATGTCCCAAATGGCACCCTATATAGTGCACTACTTTAGACCAGGGCCCTATGGAACCCTATTCCCTATATAGTGCACTCATATTAAAACATTTACAAAAACAGTGATTTCAAATGTATTGAAACATTTTTTTTAAACTAAGATGGGAACATGGAAAGCCAAGCTAGATAATGATCTGCTCTAGTAAACAGTTACACAGTTAGCACTGATATTAGAACAATCTTAGCATTGAAAGGCAGGAAAGTTAAACACTGATGCTAGCATGTGGTGATCATGGAGAGTTAGCAGTAGCAAGCTAATAGTTGTCTGTAGAGTTTAGGGTAAGGTTAGCGGTAGCCTGCTAGCTTCAGTCTGGAGTTCAGGGTAAGGTTAGCGGTAGCTTGCTAGCTTCAGTCTGGAGTTCAGGGTAAGGTTAGCTTGCTAGCCGTGGTGAAGAGAAAGGAACTCTGTGTATCTCTTGGTAAGGTCCTCCAACTGGGTGGCTGAAACACAAAAACACACAGTCAACTTCAATAGCAATACACAGTTGAAGTCAGAAGTTTACATACACTTAGGTTGGAGTCATTAAAACTCGTTTTTCAACCACTCTACACATTTCTTGTTAACAAACTATAGTTTTGGCAAGTCGGTTAGGACATCTACTTTGTGACAAGTAATTTTTCCAACAATTGTTTACAGACAGATTATTTCACTGTATCACAATTCCAGTGGGTCAGACGTTTACATACACTAAATTGACAGTGCCTTTAAACAGCTTGGAAAATTCCAGAGAATGATGTCATGGCTTTAGAAGCTTGATAGGCTAATTGACATCATTTGAGTCAATTGGAGATGTACCTGTGGATGTATTTCAAGGCCTACCTTCAAACTCTGTGCCTCTTTGCTTGACATCATGGGAAAATCAAAAGAAAATCAGCCAAGACGTCAGAAAAAAAAATTGTAGACCTCCACAAGTCTGGTTCATCCTTGGGAGCAATTTCCAAACGCCTGAAGGTACCACGTTCATCTGTACAAACAATAGTACGCAAGTATAAACACCATGGGACCACGCAGCCGTCATACCGCTCAGGAAGAAGACGCATTCTGTCTCCTAGAGATGAATGTACTTTGGTGAGAAAAGTGCAAATCAATCCCAGAACAACAGCTAAGGACCTTGTGAAGATGCTGACGGAAACAGGTACAAAAGTATCTATATCCACAGTAAAATGAGTCCTATATCGACATAACCTGAAAGGCCGCTCAGCAAGGAAGAAGCCACTGCTACAAAACCGCCATAAAAAAGCCAGAAAAAGTTTGGCAACTGCACATGGGGACAAAGATTGTGTCCTCTGGTCTGATGAAACAAAAATAGAACTGTTTGGCCATAATGACCATCGTTATGTTTGGAGGAAAAGGGGGAAGCTTGCAAGCCGAAGAACACCATCCCAACCGTGAAGCACGGGGGTGGCAGCGTCATGTTGTGGGGGTGCTTTGCTGCAGGAGGGACTGGTGCACTTCACAAAATAGATGGCATCATGAGGCAGGAAAATTATGTGGATATATTGAAGCAACATCTCAAGACATCAGTCAGCAAGTTAAAGCTTGGTCGCAAATGGGTCTTCCAAATGGACAATGACCCCAAGCATACTTCCAAAGTTGTGGCAAAATGGCTTAAGGACAACAAAGTCAAGGTATTGGAGTGGCCATCACAAAGCCCTGACCTCAATCCTACAGAAAATATGTGGGCAGAACTGAAAAAGCATGTGCGAGCAAGGAGGCCTACAAACCTGACTCAGTTACACCAGCTCAGTCAGGAGGAATGGGCCAAAATTCACCCAACTTATTGTGGGAAGGTTGTGGAAGGCTACCCGAAACGTTTGACCCAAGTTAAACAATTTAAAGGCAATGCTACTAAATACTAATTGAGTGCATGTAAACTTATGACCCACTGGGAATGTGATGAAAGAAATAAAAGCTGAAATAAACCATTCTCTCTACTATTATTCTGACATTTCACATTCTTAAAATAAAGTGGTGATCCTAACTGACCTAAAACAGGGAATTCTTACTAGGATTAAATGTCAGGAATTGTGAAAAACTGAGTTTAAATGTATTTGGCTAAGGTGTATTCAACTGTATATACAGTACCAGTCAAAAGTTTGGACACAGCTACTCATTCAAGTTTTTTTTTTTTTTTTTACTATTTTCTACATTTTAGAATAATAGTGAAAAAAATCAAGACTATGAAATAACACATATGGAATCATCTAGTAACCAAATAGCATCCTTTGCATTGATGACAGCTCTGCACACTCTTGGCATTCTCTCAACCAGCTCCATGAGGTAGTCACCTGGAATGCATTTCAATCAACAGGTGTACCTTGTTAAAAGTTAATTTGTGGAATTTCTTTCCATCTTAATGCGTTTGAGCCAATCAGTTGTGTTGTGACAGGGTAGGGGTGGTATACAGAAGATAGCCCTATTTTGTAAAAGACCAAGTCCATATTATGGCAAGAACAGCTGAAATAAGCAAAGAGAAACAGCTGTCTACATCGTGGCATAGTTCTGTGTAAGTGGTTAAGTGTGCCTTCAAATTCTAAATAAATCCCTGAGAGTCACCTCCACACACCTCCTCCACTATTTTTAATATGTCTTCACTGTTATTCTACAATGTAGAAAATAGTCAAAATAAAGAAAAACCCTGGAATGAGTAGGTGTGTCCAAACTTCTGACTGGTCATGTATATATAATATATATATGGCAGAGGGTGTGTTTGTGAAGGCGAGGGTCTGTGTGTATATACTCACAGAGGGTGTGTTTGTGAAGGCGAGGGTCTGTGTGTTTATACTCACAGAGGGTGTGTCTGTGTCCGTGGCGCCAGTAGGAAGGGTCTGAGTGTACCTCATTCACCGTGTCAGACAGACAGACAGACACCTCTGATACCTGCCTCAGGACCTCTAGCTCCTAGAGAGAGAGAGAGACACACATTCACCATGTCAGACAGACACCTCTGATACCTGCCTCAGGACCTCTAGCTCCTAGAGAGAGAGACACATTCACCATGTCAGACAGACACCTCTGATACCTGCCTCAGGACCTCTAGCTCCTAGAGAGAGAGACACATTCACCATGTCAGACAGACACCTCTGATACCTGCCTCAGGACCTCTAGCTCCTAGAGAGAGAGACACATTCACCATGTCAGACAGACACCTCTGATACCTGCCTCAGGACCTCTAGCTCCTAGAGAGAGAGAGAGACAGAGACATTCACCCTGTCAAACAGACAGCTCTGATACCTGCCTCAGGACCTCTAGCTCCTAGAGAGAGACATTTTGTAGTATATATTTTTTTAATTACTTAGCATCGAATGCAACTAGCTAGTTCAAACAGAGGGATGCTAAAGCTTTCTACATATTAATAATTAACACACAGACAGACAGAGAGAGAGAGAGACAGAGAGAGAACTGCTATGAAAACACAGTCCTCAGAGGAACACAGAGACAACGTGTGTGTGTGTATACCGTATTGCAGGCGGTGAGCAGCCTATGGACAGCGCTGAAGATGTGTGTGTGTGACCTGAGGCTGGGAGGGTCTCTGGAGCAGTAGGAGCTGAAGTCTGTGTCGTACACACGGCTGAACACGCTCATCATCTGGGCCAGATCAGACACAGCTACACGTAACGCGCACACAGAGAACCGGCTAGGACTGGCCTCCTCACCTCGCAGGAACACACACTGAGAGAGAAAATTATTGCTTTATTCAAAAAAGAGGTGTTATACAAGTTACATTTAGAAGAGGCGTTATACAGAGCAACAAGAGGTACAGTGCTTTCAAGAAGTCCGTGTCGTAGGAAGTATTCACCCCCTCGACTTTTCCCAACATGTGTTACAGCCTGAATTTAAAAATGGACGACATCGATGTGTCACTGATCTACACACAATACAACATAACGTCAAAGTGGATTTTTTTTTTTTATATATATTTTTTTTTTACATTTGTACAAATGAATTAAAAATGAAAATCTAAAATGTCGAGTCAATAAGTATTCAAACCGTGTTATGGAAAGCCGAACTATACTGAACAAAACTATAAAACACAAGTGTTGGCCCCATGTTTCATGATCTAAGATAAAAGATTACAGAAAATGTTCCACGCAAAAAGTTTATTCCCCTCACAAATTAGTTGACATCCCTGTTAGCCAAGATAATCTAAGGAGAAATGCTCACTATCTACCTGACAGGTGTGGCATATCAAGAAGCTGACTAAACAGCATGATCATTACACAGGTGCACCTTGTGCTGGGGGACAATAAAAGGCCACTATAAAATGTGTAGTTGTCACACAACACAATGCCACAGATGTCTCAAGCCTTGAGGGAGCGTAGAATTGGCATGCTGGACTGCAAGAATGTCCACCAGAGCTGTTACAGTAGAATTTTATGTTAATTTCTCTACCATAAGCTGCCTCCAACGTTGTTTTAGAGAATTTGGCAGTACGTCCAACAGGCCTCATAACTGCAGACCACACCAGCCCAAGACCTTCACATCCGGTTTCTTCACCTCGTGATCGTCTGAGACCAGCCACCCGGACGAAACTGTGGGTTTGTACAACCAAAGAATTTCTGCACAAACTATCAGAAACCTCCTCAGGGAAGCTCATCTGCGTGCTCGTCATCCTCACCAGGGTCTTGACCTGACTGCAGTTTGGCGTCGTAACCGACTTCAGTAGGAAAATGCTCACCTTCGATAGCCACTGGCACACTGGAGAAGTGTGCTCTTCACAGATGAATCCCGGTTTCAACTGTACCGGACAAATGGTGTGTTTTGTGGGCGAGTGGTTTGCTGATGTCAACGTTGTGAACAGAGTGCCCCCTGGTTGCAGTGGGGTTATGGTATGGGGCAGGGATAAGCTACGAACAACGAACACAATTGCATTTTAAATTGATGGCAATTTGAATGCACAGAGAAAACGTGACGAGATCCTGGGGCCCATTCATCCCGCGTCATCCCATCATGGTTCAGCATGATAATGCACGGTCCCATGTCGCAAGGATCTGTACACAATTACTGGAAGCTGAAAATGTCCCAGTTCTTCCGTGGCCTGCATACTCACCAGACATGTCACCCATTGAGCATGTTTGGGATGCTCTGGATCGACGTGTACGACAGCGTGTTCCAGTTCCCGCCAATATCCAGCAACTTCTCACAGCCATTGAAGAGGATTGGGACAACATTCCACAATCAACATCCTGATCAACTCTATGTGAAGGAGATGTCGCGCTGCATGAGGCAAATGGTGGTCAGATACTGACTGGTTTTCTGATCCACACCCCTAAGTTTTTTTTTTTTTAAAGGTATCTGACCAACTGATGCACATCTTTATTCCCATCATGTGAAATCCATAGATTAGGGACTAATGAATGTATTTCAACTCACAGATTTCCTTATATGAACTGTAACTCAGTTAAATCTTTGAAATTGCTGCATGTTGCGTTTTTATTTTTGTTCAGTGAAAGTTCAGGAGTAAAAGTTTGCTTAACAAGTCACATAGACTGTGTGCAATAATAGTGGTTAACATGATTTTTTGAATGACTACCTCATCTCTCTACCCCACACATACAATTATCTGTAAGGTTCCTCAGTCGAGCAGTGAATCCCGTTCAACCACAAAGACCAGGGAGGTTTTCCAAAGCCTCGCAAAGAAGGGCACCTGTTGGTAGATGGGTAAAAATAAAAAAGGCAGATATTGAATATCCCTTTGAGCATGGTGAAGTTATTAATTACACTTTGGATGGTGTATCAATAGACCCAGTCATTACAAAGATACAGGTGTCCTTCCTAACTCAGTTGCCGGAGAGGAAGGAAACCACACAGGGATTTCCCCATGAGGCCAATGGTGCCTTTAAAACAGAGTTTAATAACTGTGATAGAACTGAGGATGGATCAACAAGGTTGTAGTTACTCCACAATACTAACCTAAATGACAGAGTGAAAAGAAGGAAGCCTGAACACAAAAATATTCCAAACATGCATCCTGCACTAAAGTAAAACTGTAAAAAAAAATTGCGACGAGATTAACTTTATGTCCTGAATACAAAGCGTTATGTTTGGGGGCAAATCCAACACAACACATCACTGAGTACCACTCTTCATATCAAGCATGGTGGTGGCTGCATCATGTTATGGGTATGCTTGTCATCGGCAAGGACTAGGGAGTTTTTTAGGATAAATAGAAACGGAATAGAGCTAAGCACTGGCAAATTCCTAGAGGAAAACCTGGTTCAGTTTGCTTTCCAACAGACACTGGGAGATTAATTCACCTTTCAGCAGGACAATAACTTAAAACACAAGGCCAAATATTCACTGGAGTTGCTTACCAAGACAACATTGAATTTTGCTATGGCAAAATTTGAAAATGGCTGTCTAGCAATGATCAATAAATTCTCAGAGCTTGAAGAATTTTTTAAATAATTATGTGCAAATATTGTACAATCCAGGTGTGCAAAGCTTTGAGACACTTACACCTGTAATCGCTGCCAAAGGTGATTCTAACATGTATTGACTCAGGGGTGTGAATACTTATGTAAAATCAGATTTCTGTATTTCATTTTCAATAAATTTAAAAACATGTTTCCATTGTCAATATGGGGTATTCTTTTTCAAATCTATTTAATACATTTTAAATTCAGGCTGTAACGTCACTCACACACACACACACACACACACACAGTCTGAAGGCACTGTAGGTAAAACAATCATTCACCTCCATAATTATTGACAGCCTCGATAAAAATAAGCGAAAAATAAATGATTTATAATATGTAAAAAATACAAATACTGAGCTTACATTGCATGCTCAAGAAAATGACCATCATTTCATACTAATACACAGTGAAAGATTTTGTTTAAACAAGTAACACTTATTTTTTTTATCTCAAAAAGATTAAAAGAATTATTGGCACTCCTAAAAATTCTTAGATGAAATCAAACAAAAAGTTAATCTCAGCTTAAAGACGACCTGAACTGGAGAACCGTCAACGGCATCATGAACTTCACCAGTACCAGGACGTTTTTACCAAAAACCTGGCTGCCTCTGCCAGGAGGCTGAAAATTGACTTCAAGTGGATCTTCCAGCAATACAATAACTCCAAGCACACATCAAATCCACCCAGAAATCGTTCAACGACCACAAATATCAACAATTTGCAATGGCCAAAGCGCAGACCGAAGGACATCAAGGATCTGGAAAGATTCAGGATGGAGTAACGGACTAAGAACCCTCCCAATGTGTCCCAGAATCTCAGAGAAAATTCTAGAAAAGACTCAGTGCCGTTATCGTTACCAGGGGAGGGCGAACACGGCATTATAGACTCAGTGCCGTTATCGTTACCAGGGGAGGGCGAACACGGCATTATAGACTCAGTGCCGTTATCGTTACCAGGGGAGGGCGAACACGGCATTATAGACTCAGTGCCGTTATCGTTACCAGGGGAGGGCGAACACGGCATTATAGACTCAGTGCCGTTATCGTTACAAGGGGAGGGCGAACACGGCATTATAGACTCAGTGCCGTTATCGTTACCAGGGGAGGGCGAACACGGCATTTATAGACTCAGTGCCGTTATCGTTACCAGGGGAGGGCGAACACAGCATTATAGACTCAGTGCCGTTATCATTACCAGGGGAGAAGCATTATAGACTCAGTGCCGTTATCGTTACCAGGGGAGGGCGAACACAGCATTATAGACTCAGTGCCGTTATCGTTACCAGGGGAGGGCGAACACGGCATTATAGACTCAGTGCCGTTATCGTTACCAGGGGAGGGCGAACACGGCATTATCGACTGGGTGCCAATAATTTGGGAGGTGAACAGACACCCTCACCTGGATTACGTCCCAGACACCCTCACCTGGATTACGTCCCAGACACCCTCACCTGGATTACGTCCCAGACACCCTCACCTGGATTACGTCCCAGACACCCTCACCTGGATTACGTCCCAGACACCCTCACCTGGTCGTGCAGCTGTTCCAGGGCAGTGTGAGTGGACTCCAGCAGGGCTGTGACACCAGCAACCTCCTCGCCCCTCGGCTTGCAGGGTAGTGACCTCTGACCCTTACTGGCACCCCTGGAGAGAGGTCAGGTGAGTTAGTGCTGGGCCGGAACTAAAACCTGTCCGAGGGGCAAGGGGCTGAGAGTAGGGGTGATGTCACAAGGCCAGGGGCTGAGAGTAGGGGTGATGTCACAGGGCCAGGGGTTGAGAGTAGGGGTGATGTCACAGGGCCAGGGGTTGAGAGTGTACCTGATGTCAGAGGGCCAGGGGCTGAGAGTAGGGGTGATGTCAGAGGGCCAGGGGCTGAGAGTGTACCTGATATCAGAGGGCCAGGGGCTGAGAGTAGGGGTGATGTCAGAGGGCCAGGGGCTGAGAGTGTACCTGATGTCAGAGGGCCAGGGGCTGAGAGTGTACCTGATGTCAGAGGGCCAGGGGCTGAGAGTAGGGGTGATGTCAGAGGGCCAGGGGCTGAGAGTAGGGGTGATGTCAGAGGGCCAGGGGCTGAGAGTAGGGGTGATGTCAGAGAGCCAGGGGCTGAGAGTAGGGGTGATGTCAGAGGGCCAGGGGCTGAGAGTAGGGGTGATGTCAGAGGGCCAGGGGCTGAGAGTAGGGGTGATGTCAGAGGGGCAGGGGCTGAGAGTGTACCTGATGTCAGAGGGCCAGGGGTTGAGAGTAGGGGTGAGAGCCTGTCTCAGGTGAGGCAGAGCTTCAGGACAGAAGAGTTCCTTCAGTAGGCCCTCTCCTCCGGCCCTGCTGTCCCCACTAGGCCCCACGGAGCCAGGCACTAAAGTTAGCAGCTGCTCCATGAAACACAGCTGGCGCAGGGGGCAGGCCTGGCCCTGAGGAGGGGAGGAAGACAGCCTGTTAGAATATATAGCAGAATAATATACCGTTTATACGTCACATATCAACTGCAAGATGGAAACATTTCTGTTGGACACAAAATAACATTCAAATTAAAATATCAGAATTTAAAATTCACATCCCTCTCCTTTCTTTCCCCACCTCCATACCGTGATCAGGTCCAGGTCGTCTGTTCTACACAGCATCATCTCCTGGCCAAACACTAACAGCTCTAGGTGTGAGAGGTAGAGAGAGAGAGAGGTGTAGAGAGAGAGAGAGGTGTAGAGAGAGAGAGAGGTGTAGAGAGACAGACAGACAGAGGTGTAGACAGACAGACAGAGGTGTAGACAGACAGACAGAGGTGTAGACAGACAGACAGAGGTGTAGACAGACAGACAGAGGTGTAGACAGACAGACAGAGGTGTAGACAGACAGAGGTGTAGACGGACAGACAGACAGATTAGGTTACAATAAATATTGATGTTAACCGGTATGTAAGCAAAAGCAGTTAAGTTGACAGTGAACATGTAACATCTCCTTATTGTGCTGCTCACCATCTGGTGGACATGATGTACAGGACACACGTTTTCCCACTGCCCACTAACGCTAGTCATTCTGACATATCAACACGAGCTGGAAATCAATAGGACTTTCCCCAGGCATGTATATTTACCTTGGCTGAGGGAGTTTGGGCCTTTAGATCTGAGTGAAGGCAGTTTCTTAGTGAGAGATGGACAGATGCTGCAGAGAGCGAGAGACAGACAGCGATATCAGCCCACTTTAAACATGAACACTCACTTTGTCCACCAGGAGAAAGCATCAGTTTGGTGCTGGTTTCCACTCATTATCAGGTCAGTACTGAGTGTGTTACCCGCTACAGATCCATACCATTATCAGGTCAGTACTGAGTGTGTTACCCGCTACAGATCCATACCATTATCAGGTCAGTACTGAGTGTGTTACCCGCTACAGATCCATACCATTATCAGGTCAGTACTGAGTGTGTTACCCGCTACAGATCCATACCATTATCAGGGCAGTACTGAGTGTGTTACCCGCTACAGATCCATACCATTATCAGGGCAGTACTGAGTGTGTTACCCGCTACAGATCCATACCATTATCAGGTCAGTACTGAGTGTGTTACCCGCTACAGATCCATAGCATTATCAGGTCAGTACTGAGTGTGTTACCCGCTACAGATCCATACCATTATCAGGTCAGTACTGAGTGTGTTACCCGCTACAGATCCATACCATTATCAGGGCAGTACTGAGTGTGTTACCCGCTACAGATCCATACCATTATCAGGGCAGTACTGAGTGTGTTACCCGCTACAGATCCATACCATTATCAGGGCAGTACTGAGTGTTACCCGCTACAGATCCATACCATTATCAGGGCAGTACTGAGTGTGTTACCCGCTACAGATCCATACCATTATCAGGGCAGTACTGAGTGTGTTACCCGCTACAGATCCATACCATTATCAGGGCAGTACTGAGTGTGTTACCCGCTACAGATCCATACCATTATCAGGGCAGTACTGAGTGTGTTACCCGCTACAGATCCATACCATTATCAGGGCAGTACTGAGTGTGTTACCCGCTACAGATCCATACCATTATCAGGGCAGTACTGAGTGTGTTACCCGCTACAGATCCATACCATTATCAGGGCAGTACTGAGTGTGTTACCCGCTACAGATCCATACCATTATCAGGGCAGTACTGAGTGTGTTACCTGCTACAGATCCATGCCAGTATGTCGGTGCGGTGTTGAGATGGAGTACACAGTAGTTCCTGCATACTTTCAGCCTCACGCAGATATAGACCTTCCACCAGGGAACATGACAGGGTCTGTCACACACACACACACACACACACACACACACACACACACACACACACACACACACACACACACACACACACACACACACACACACACACACACACACACACACACACACACACACACACACACACACACACACACAGCGAGAGACAATCTACCTCACTCACATGACAAAAACATGCCAAGTAGCGTGTTATCTAACTCACACTACTCGTTCTCATCTCTACATGGTCGTATCATTGGCTCGCTAGGCTAACTACAAACGTTGGCATTTGTTTACAGCCGTTAGTTAACGTTATCCAGTTAGCTAGCCAGCTAGCTAGCTGGTGATCATTGTCCTTCACGAGGAAAAGTGCTATTCAACTTTGCTACAGTTTGGCTAACAATATAACGGTTCATTTTTTCAACTATAGCAGAAGTGATTGACGTGTGTTAATTAGAGTATTTACCTGTAAAGTAGCGTAAACATGTTGGGACAGTCGGTGTTCTTTCGAAGTACCCGCCATCTTCCTGCTGGGAGAGTCAGAGCGGAAGTGACGTCCGGTCGTCCTGACGTCCGGTCGTTACCATAGCCACAAAGTCTGTATTTTTATTTAGCGAAACATCCGCCTATTTCTACAATTTATCTTCTTAAAATCTGATTTTAAACCTAACCCTACCCTTAAACCTAACTTTAACCACACTACTAACCGTATGCCTAACCGTAACCTTAAATTAAGTCCCCCAAAAAAGCTAATATCTTTTTTACATAAGGTCAGAAATGTGACTTGTGTCAGTAGTAAGTAGTGACAAGCAGTTATGTCAGCAGGGGGATAGTGCTGCTGCCTGCTGTTAAAGAGAAGATACTGCATGTCGACCTTATCCACAGAATTAGGAATTGGAATAGTAGAATTAAGCAATATGGCCAATATACCACGGCTAAGGGCTGTTCTTAACCACAATGCATTGCTGAGTGCCTGGATACAGCCCTTAGCCGTGGTATATTGGCCATATACCACAAAACCCCCGATATGCCTTATTGCTATTATAAACTGGTTACTAACATAATTAGAGCAGTAAAAATATATGTTTTGTCATACCCGTGGTATACGGTCTGATATTCCAAGGCTGTGAGCCAATCAGCATTCAGGGCTTAAACCAACCCGTTTATAATTAAGTAATAAGTCATGAGGGGTTGTGGTATATGGGCAATATACCACGGCTAATGGCTCTTCTTTTGTACGATGCAATGCGGAGTGCCTGGATACAGCCTTTAGCCGTGGTATATTGGCCATAGACCACAAAACCCTGAGTTGCTATATTGATATTATAAACTGGTTACCAATGTAATTAGAGGAGTAAAAATACATGTTTTGGTCTGATATACCAGAGGACAGGGGCGGAGAGGTTAGGGAGGAGAGGACAGGGAGGAGAGGTTAGGGGTGGAGAGGACAGGGAGGAGAGGTTAGGGGTGGAGAGGACAGGGAGGAGAGGTTAGGGGTGGAGAGGACAGGGAGGAGAGGACAGGGGCGGAGAGGTTAGGGAGGAGAGGAAAGGGAGTAGAGGACAGGGGAGGAGAGGTTAGGGGTGGAGAGGATAGGGCGAGAGGTTAGGGGGCAGAGGAAAGGGGGGAGGATATGGGGGAGAGGATGGGGGGAGAGGATAGGGGGGAGGATATGGGGGAGAGGATATGGGGGGAGAGGATGGGGGAGAGGATAGGGGGAGGATAGGGGGGAGGATATGGGGGAGAGGATGGGGGAGAGGATGGGGAGAGGATATGGGGGAGAGGATAGGGGGGAGAGGATATGGGGGAGAGGATGGGGGAGAGGATAGGGGGGAGAGGATGGGGGAGAGGATAGGACGGAGAGGATAGGGGGGAGAGGATAGGGGGGAGAGGATAGGGGGGAGAGGATATGGGGGAGAGGATGGGGGAGAGGATAGGGGGGAGAGGATATGGGGGAGAGGATGGGGGAGAGGATAGGGGGGAGAGGATAGGGGGGAGAGGAGAGGATGGGGGAGAGGATATGGGGGAGAGGATGGGGGGAGGATAGGGGGGGAGGGTTTTACTTTATATTAGGAGAGCAAGGACTCTTTGAAAGAGTTCCACGTATTTGTTATTTTTTGTTGTTTAAATGAAAACGATACCAAATTAAATGTAAGCAGCCAATGATTGTTAGGCCGTCGGGCCGTCTCTCAGGCTGTTTAAACACATCTAACGTCATACTACTATTCCATTCCAAGGACTGAGACACCAGGTAATCAGAACCTCCAATCTGTCCATCAGAGACTGGCAGACCAGGTAATCAGAACCTCCATTCTGTCCATCAGGGACTGGGACAACATGTACTCAGAACCTCCATTCTGCCCATCAGGGACTGGTAGAGCTGTACAGCAGTAGGTACTCAGAACCTCCATTCTGCCCATCAGGGACTGGTAGAGCTGTACACCAGGTACTCAGAACCTCCATTCCTCCCATCAGGGACTGGTAGAGCTGTACACCAGGTACTCAGAACCTCCATTCTGCCCATCAGGGACTGGTAGAGCTGTACAGCAGGTACTCAGAACCTCCATTCCTCCCATCAGGGACTGGTAGAGCTGTACACCAGGTACTCAGAACCTCCATTCCTCCCATCAGGGACTGGTAGAGCTGGGACACAAGGTACTCAGAACTTCCATTCTGTCCATCAGGGACTGTTAGAGCTGGGACACAAGGTACTCAGAACCTCCATTCTGTCCATCAGGGACTGGTAGAGCTGTACAGCAGGTACTCAGAACCTCCATTCTGTCCATCAGGGACTGGTAGAGCTGGGACACAAGGTACTCATAACCTCCATTCTGTCCATCAGGGACTGATAGAGCTGTACAGCAGGTACTCAGAACCTCCATTCTGTCCATCAGGGACTGGTAGAGCTGGGACACCAGGTACTCAGAACCTCCATTCTGCCCATCAGGGACTGGTAGAGCTGGACACCAGGTACTCAGAACCTCCATTCTGTCCATCAGGGACTGGTAGAGCTGGGACACCAGGTACTCAGAATCTCCATACGTGGATCTTTAGCCGCTTTCTTCTAAGTATAGTAGAGTTAAAATGGTTATTCCAGCAAACTTCAAATTATTAGAATAGTACACAACGCAGAACAGAACAATCAGGTTGAGGGTCAATGGCCAAAGCCCGCGATGTATGCATAAGATCTACTAAGAAGAGAATGAGTAACCAGAGAGAGGTAGAGGTAAACAGCCAGACGTCTGAGCTCACTGATACAGTCCTGAGACCAAGTGAAGGCACTTTGAGAACTCGAACTGGAAGAGTTGTGAAGCCTGTCAGAAGACTTTTAGAGTCAATGAGTCAAGTGATTGCTGAGCCGGACAAAAGAAAGCATCTAGCCGCCCTGATTCAAGCCTTATCAAATTTTGTTGAAGTGACAGTACCCCAGTGACACAGAAGCCAGAGGATAGATTAAGGAAATGAGAAATACTTTATTAGGGGGTCATAGGTTGTATGTATATGGGCATATTTCTACCTGGCAAAATCTCTTTGCTGTCCTGGACGACTCTTGGTCAAGGTTACCCCTGTGGAGGAAGAACTCTTACCTTATGTCTTAAAGTTTGCTGAAATCAAGAAGGGGTGAGTGTAGTAGAGTTAAAATGGTTATTCCAGCAAACTTCAAATTATTAGAATAGTACACAATGCAGAACAGAACAATCAGGTTGAGGGTCAATGGCCAAAGCCCGCGAACAGGAATATTCCAAGTTCAGACAGAGGGGGGGAGTCAGATCGCTATGATCGCCAGGAACTTTACTTTTGGTTTCTAATTTTAATTGTTGCGCTACTGGTGATGCCTGTTGATGTTAGGTAGGCAGCTACTGTAGCTGAATGATGTTAATATCTTCAGGTTTTGTTTCATTAAATTTATTTTATTTTATCTGGGTGCTTACGTCACCTACTAACACCCTGGTACTACCCATAGCTCCCGCTCTCCTCAGTCTGAGAAAACACTGAGAGAGAAAGGTACGGGTTGCAGATTACTCCTTTGTAGAAGTCCGTAACGTGAAATAAATAAAACGTCCCAAGGTTAATGCTGTAGATATTGTTATAAGGGGATGTGAGACTATCGAAACACGTAACTTTCAGAGTTTTATTGTTGTTATTAATATAGTTACAGAGTGCTAAAAGTGTTGCTAGCTAGCATGCCTTTCTTTCTGTGATGCAGACGGCTAGCTGAGCTGCCAACTAGTGATGGTGTTGCATTATGGGGGATGTAGTTTTTGCCCTCTAAGGCGATTTTACGTTGTAACTTGTTTGTGTTGCAGTGGTTTTGTACATGAGTTGTTGTATTTTGCTACTATCAACACTGAAAGCACCTAGCAATGTATTTGGGATGTGAGACAGGATATGTGTTTTACCTTTCTTCATGCTCCTGTGTAGAACAACTTGTCAGGTGGTGCATTGGAGACTGATGTGTTCCTGTCCTGTCTTTTCACAATACTATTGCAGGTATGGTTCTATTGTCTAAGAATTAAGATTATACATTCTTTGTATTAAGGACTGGTTATTATTTTATACTATACATTATGGCTTTATGTATGAGTGTGATTGTGAGAGTCTGAGAAAACACTGAGAGAGAAAGAACAACTTGTCAGGTGGTGCATTGGAGACTGATGTGTTCCTGTCCTGTCTTTTCACAATACTATTGCAGATCAACATAAAAGCCTAAAAGACAGCCGTGGTGTCGCTCTTCATTTCTTGGTTCTCCTGTGGTGCATAAGAAACCCGCTACATAAGTTCTATGTGGACAAAATTACTCTCTGATAACACAAGTCATGTTTGTACTTACATCATGTAATGTAGTGCTCAGTAGAAAGTATTGTCGTGAATTGTAGTTAGCTTTTCCTCAATTCTTCCGGTAGCTAGCAAGGGATTCTGTGGAAATCAAGTCCCATTCTACTGTACAACTCGACACTGTGCGAGATGCAAACTCTCGTTGGAGTGACCGGGACTATGACTTTTAAGGTATCCCTTCGGGCCATGACTGTATAAAAGGTCAGCCATTTTGGTCAGGGAGTTGGTCTACCATTGTTTGCCAGTGCTTTCATAAGATGTGTAAACAATGAATAAGTGTAAACAATGAATTGGAAGAATGTATCTGCACTGCATGTTTGTTAGCTAGCCAGCCAGTTTGAAGAACGATTCCATAAAGTTTTCAAATGAATTGACAAACATTGAGGGTTTATAAAAATAGCCCCTCTGTTAATTTAATAGGCTCTCTCTATTCTTATCCAAACAACTTGACGTTCTAGCTTGGAAAAGTCTAAATGGGATCCTTTGGGCATCCAACTCTGACTTCACCCCATTGAAGTCAAAATGTTTAACGGTTAGGGTTAAGGTTAGGTAAGGGTTAAAGTTAGGTAATGGTTAATGTTAGGTAATGGTTAATGTTAGGTAAGGGTTAAGGTTAAGGTTTGGTAAGGGTTAAGGTTAGGTTAGGGTTAAGGTTAGGTAAGGGTTAAGGTTAGGTTAAGGTTAAGTAAGGGTTAAGGTTAGGTAAGGGTTAAGGTTAGGTTAGGGTTAAGGTTAGGTAAGGGTTAAGGTTAGGTAAGGGTTAAGGTTAGGTTTAAGGTTAGGTTAGGGTTAAGGTTAGGTTAGGGTTAAGGTTAGGTAAGGGTTAAGGTTAGGTTAGGGTTAAGGTTAGGTTAGGGTTAAGGTTAGGTTTAAGGTTAGGTAAGGGTTAAGGTTAGGTTAGGGTTAAGGTTAGGTAAGGGTTAAGGTTAGGTTAGGGTTAAGGTTAGGTTTTATTGTAGGGACGTTCCAAGGGGGATGGCATTTTTGTCTGTAATAAAGCCCTTTTGTGTGGAAAAACGCATTCTGATTGGATGGGCCTGGCTCCCAAGTGGGTGGGCTAATACCCTCCCAGGCCTGCCCATCCATGGCGGCGCCCCTGCCCAGTCATGGGAATCCATAGATTAGAGCCTAATGAATTCATTTCAATTGAACGATTTCCTTTGAAATTGTTTATATCTTTGTTCAGTATAGTAACTACTCTCTATATAGGCTACAGTTTGAGCAGTGGGGCTGTGTGTTGACTCTGGGTCAGTGTTCAGTATAGTAACTACTCTCTATATAGGCTACAGTATATTTGAGAGGTGTGTTGACTCTTTGGTTCACCAGGAGAATTATACTATTCTTGTAGAATTATTGTAGAATTATACTTTGTTTCTTTCTACCCAGCAGCCATGTCTTCTCTCCGTACAGTTATTCTACATGATGAAACTGTTTTCTCATCTCTTCAGTTATTCTACAGGATACAGCTGTTCCCTCATCAGTTATTCTACAGGATACAGCCGTTCCCTCATCAGTTATTCTACAGGATACAGCTGTTCTCTCATCAGTTATTCTACGGGATACAGCTGTTCCCTCATCAGTTATTCTACATGATACAGCTGTTCCCTCATCAGTTATTCTACAGGATACAGCTGTTCCCTCATCAGTTATTCTACAGGATACAGCTGTTCTCTCATCAGTTATTCTACAGCATACAGCTGTTCCCTCATCAGTTATTCTACAGGATACAGCTGTTCCCTCATCAGTTATTCTACAGGATACAGCTGTTCTCTCCTCTCATCAGTTATTCTACAGGATACAGCTGTTCTCTCATCAGTTATTCTACAGGATACAGCTGTTCCCTCATCAGTTATTCTACAGCATACAGCTGTTCTCTCCTCTCATCAGTTATTCTACAGGATACAGCTGTTCCCTCATCAGTTATTCTACAGGAAACAGCTGTTCTCTCCTCTCATCAGTTATTCTACAGGATACAGCTGTTCTCTCCTCTCATCAGTTATTCTACAGGATACAGCTGTTCTCTCCTCTCATTAGTTATTCTACAGGATACAGCTGTTCTCTCATCAGTTATTCTACAGGATACAGCTGTTCCCTCATCAGTTATTCTACAGGATACAGCTGTTCTCTCATCAGTTATTCTACAGGATAAGCTGTTCTCTCATCAGTTATTCTACAGGATACAGCTGTTCCCTCATCAGTTATTATACAGGATACAGCTGTTCCCTCATCAGTTATTATACAGGATACAGCTGTTCCCTCATCAGTTATTCTACAGGATACAGCTGTTCCCTCATCAGTTATTCTACAGGATACAGTTGTTCCCTCATCAGTTATTCTACAGGATACAGCTGTTCTCTCATCAGTTATTCTACAGGATACAGCTGTTCTCTCATCAGATATTCTACAGGATACAGCTGTTCCCTCATCAGCTATTCTACAGGATACAGCTGTTCCCTCATCAGTTATTCTACAGGATACAGCTGTTCCCTCATCAGATAGATCATTACAGTTTTGTGTTCAGCAGGCAGATAACTTTATTATATTCACTGTTCTGAACATTGTTTATTTTAAACTTTGTTTTCCTTGTAGCACAGTGACAGCTGTATTTTCTGTCCACTAAGCAGTCCTGTAATGGAAAGCACTATACTGTACTACTCCCAGTATCTGCAGCAGATCAGAGAGAGCGGTCCAAGAGGTTGCTTTAGGACAGGTCTCTCCACTCTTGTAGCGATGCAAAGACTATTGGTTTAACAGACAGAAAATACAGCAGATCAAGTAATATAATAATCATTAATAATAACAATCATGATAATAACTGTAAATACTTCCCACTACTAATCATTAATAATAACAATCATGATAATAACTGTAAATACTACCACTACTAATCATAATAATCATTAATAATAACAATCGTGATAATAACTGTAAATACTTCCACTGCTAATCCTAATAATCAATAATTTAGTTCAATTTTTTTATAAAAAAAGCAACAGATGAGAAAATGAAAGGAACATTAACCTACGAACTTCCTTGGGAAGAGAACTAAAGACGTACACGTTTAGGGTTACTATTCATTATATACAGTAGTGGTGCAGCTATAGTTGTTATAACTGTGATAAATATATTATTATACATTGTGTATTTTCCTGCTCTTCTCCTGTGAAGAACATTATATAACAACATGATGGAATTCAGCACACAGAGACAACCATCTACCTGTGTGTGTGTCCGATGCATATCGTACCCAGGGTTCTGGCTGTGGGAGTGTGTTGCGTTGCCATGCAGCAGAAGCAGCAGCAGCGGCGTGATGTCACCAGGTGTCATCAGTGGGGGAGCTAGAGGGCGCTCTGGTGCGTCTACCTGGTTTACACTAGCTTCTATAGCCACAAAGTCAGATTCCACAGCCACAAAGTCAGATTCCACAGCCACAAAGTCTGATTCCACAGCCACAAAGTCTGATTTCACAGCCACAAAGTCTGATTCCACAGCCACAAAGTCAGATTCCACAGCCACAAAGTCAGATTCCACAGCCACAAAGTCTGATTTCACAGCCACAAAGTCAGATTTCACAGCCACAAAGTCAGATTTCACAGCCACAAAGTCTGATTCCACAGGCACAAAGTCAGATTTCACAGCCACAAAGTCAGATTTCATAGCCACAAAGTCAGATTTGGCTACAAAAATTAGCTTAAGGTAAGGTTAGCATTAGGCATGAGATTAGCAGTGTGGTTAAGGTTAGGGTTAGGTTTAAAATCTAATTTTAAGGAGAGAAATTGTAGAAATGGTCGGGTTTATGACATTATGGGTATAGAAGCTAGTGACAACACATCGGCACGAAATGATATGATCTCCTTTACCACTGCTATAGCTGCAGGACCGGGGCAGGACCGGGGCAGGAGTCTTGGTTAGGGGAAACACTGGGAATGATATGATCTCCTTTACCACTGCTATAGCTGCAGGACCGAGGCAGGACCGGGGAACGACCGGGGCAGGAGTCTTGGTTAGGGGAAACACTGGGAATGATATGATGTCATGGAATGTTTTGCCAAATATGATGGTATGGCTATAGATGGTCTATGTGTCGTACATAACGGACTGTAATAGTATGTAATTGCATGGTGTGGTGGTATATAGTGTGGAGATATTCAACTCTCAGCCTACGACGTCCACAGCAGCACGGACGCTCTTCAGTTTTAATGTCACTGACTGGCCAGGGAGTCCACTCACTTGGTCTGAATCACTTCCTGGTTAGAGAGGAAGAATGACAACCAGCAGTACTGTAATGGCAACGATAAATGGTATGGCAGCGCTCATTAATGTATCTGATCTTAAAGAGCCAGTGCCTGTGAGTGATGGTGAGATGATGTTAGTTAATGCAGTGTGGTCGGTAGAGCCTTTCCGTCTCTGGTAGAGCTGTTGTTTAGGGTTAGAGGTCAGGGGCTAGAGTGAGGAGCTGTGGGATCAGGGATTAGGGGTCAGGGCCCAGCTGCATAAAACATAGTGTTTCCTTTAAGGAATAATTTTCCCTTACCTAAGGGAATTCTTAATGTGTGTTGCATAGGGCCTGTCAAACATTTCCTTAGGTAAGGGCATCATTTAAGAGTTTTACGGGGCGACAGAAAGAGGTCTCTGGTTACCATGGAGATTACCTGATTCACTAACTGAAGTGTAATCAAAGAGATCACATTTATTTTAAGAGATCGCAAATTATAACTTTTACATTCAAGACCGGAGAAACAAATTGATTCAGAAGATAATAAAACATGTTAATTTTAGTAACTTTTTTCTAAACTAGTTTCTATGGCTTTCTAGCACATCAAGCTAACTGACAGAGTAGGGAACTGTAAGCTAATTGGAGCTGTAAGCTAACTGACAGAGTAGGGAGCTGTAAGCTAACTGACAGAATAGGGAGCTGTAAGCTAACTGACAGAGTAGGGAGCTGTAAGCTAACTGACAGAGTAGGGAGCTGTAAGCTAACTGACAGAGTAGGGAACTGTAAGCTAACTGACAGAGTAGGGAACTGTAAGCTAACTGACAGAGTAGGGAACTGGAAGCTAACTGACAGAGAAGGGAACTGTAAGCTAACTGACAGAGTAGGGAACTGTAAGCTAACTGACAGAGTAGGGAACTGTAAGCTAACTGACAGAGTAGGGAACTGTAAGCTAACTGACAGAGTAGGGAGCTGTAAGCTAACTGACAGAGTAGGGAACTGTAAGCTAACTGACAGAGTAGGGAACTGTAAGCTAACTGACAGAGTAGGGAAGTGTAAGCTAACTGACAGAGAAGGGAACTGTAAGCTAACTGACAGAGTAGGGAACTGTAAGCCAACTGACAGTACGGAGCTGTAAGCTAATTGGAGCTGTAAGCTAACTGACAGAGTAGGGAGCTGTAAGCTAACTGACAGAGTAGGGAACTGTAAGCTAACTGACAGAGTAGGGAACTGTAAGCTAACTGACAGAATAGGGAACTGTAAGCTAACTGACAGAGTAGGGCACTGTAAGCTAACTGACAGAGTAGGGAGCTGTAAGCTAACTGACAGAGTAGGGAACTGTAAGCGAACTGACAGAGTAGGGAGCTGTAAGCTAACTGACAGAGTAGGGAGCTGTAAGCTAACTGACAGAGTAGGGAACTGTAAGCTATTTGGAGCTGTAAGCTAACTGACAGAGTAGGGAACTGGAAGCTAACTGACAGAGTAGGGAGCTGTAAGCTAACTGACAGAGTAGGGAGCTGTAAGCTAACTGACAGAGTAGGGAGCTGTAAGCTAACTGACAGAGTAGGGAGCTGGAAGCTAACTGACAGAGTAGGGAACTGTAAGCTAACTGACAGAGTAGGGAACTGTAAGCTAACTGACAGAGTAGGGAACTGTAAGCTAACTGACAGAGTAGGGAACTGTAAGCTAACTGACAGAGTAGGGAACTGGTAGCTAACTGACAGAGAAGGGAACTGTAAGCTAACTGACAGAGTAGGGAACTGTAAGCCAACTGACAGTACGGAGCTGTAAGCTAATTGGAGCTGTAAGCTAACTGACAGAGTAGGGAACTGGAAGCTAACTGACAGAGTAGGGAACTGTAAGCTAACTGACAGAGTAGGGAGCTGTAAGCTAACTGACAGAGTAGGGAACTGTAAGCTAACTGACAGAGTAGGGAACTGTAAGCTAACTGACAGAGTAGGGAACTGTAAGCTAACTGACAGAGAAGGGAACTGTAAGCTAACTGACAGAGTAGGGAACTGTAAGCCAACTGACAGTACGGAGCTGTAAACTAATTGGAGCTGTAAGCTAACTGACAGAGTAGGGAGCTGTAAGCTAACTGACAGAGTAGGGAACTGTAAGCTAACTGACAGAGTAGGGAACTGTAAGCTAACTGACAGAGAAGGGAACTGTAAGCTAACTGACAGAGTAGGGAACTGTAAGCCAACTGACAGTACGGAGCTGTAAACTAATTGGAGCTGTAAGCTAACTGACAGAGTAGGGAGCTGTAAGCTAACTGACAGAGTAGGGAACTGTAAGCTAACTGACAGAGTAGGGAACTGTAAGCTAACTGACAGAGTAGGGAACTGTAAGCTAACTGACAGAATAGGGAACTGTAAGCTAACTGACAGAGTAGGGCACTGTAAGCTAACTGACAGAGTAGGGAGCTGTAAGCTAACTGACAGAGTAGGGAACTGTAAGCGAACTGACAGAGTAGGGAGCTGTAAGCTAACTGACAGAGTAGGGAGCTGTAAGCTAACTGACAGAGTAGGGAACTGTAAGCTAACTGACAGAGTAGGGAGCTGTAAGCTAACTGACAGAGTAGGGAGCTGTAAGCTAACTGACAGAGTAGGGAACTGTAAGCTATTTGGAGCTGTAAGCTAACTGACAGAGTAGGGAACTGTAAGCTAACTGACAGAGTAGGGAACTGTAAGCTAACTGACAGAGTAGGGAGCTGTAAGCTAACTGACAGAGTAGGGAGCTGGAAGCTAACTGACAGAGTAGGGAGCTGGAAGCTAACTGACAGAGTAGGGAGCTGGAAGCTAACTGACAGAGTAGGGAACTGTAAGCTAACTGACAGAGTAGGGAACTGTAAGCTAACTGACAGAGTAGGGAACTGTAAGCTAACTGACAGAGTAGGGAACTGGTAGCTAACTGACAGAGAAGGGAACTGTAAGCTAACTGACAGAGTAGGGAACTGTAAGCCAACTGACAGTACGGAGCTGTAAGCTAATTGGAGCTGTAAGCTAACTGACAGAGTAGGGAACTGGAAGCTAACTGACAGAGTAGGGAACTGTAAGCTAACTGACAGAGTAGGGAGCTGTAAGCTAACTGACAGAGTAGGGAACTGGAAGCTAACTGACAGAGTAGGGAACTGGAATCTAACTGACAGAATAGGTAAGCTAACTGGAGCTGTAAGCTAACTGACAGAGTAGGGAGCTGTAAGCTAACTGACAGAGTAGGGAGCTGTAAGATAACTGACAGAGTAGGGAGCTGTAAACTAACTGACAGAGTAGGTAAGCTAACTGGAGTTGTAAGCTAACTGACAGAATAGGGAGCTATACTGAACAAAAATGTAAACACAACATGTAAAGCGCTGGACCCATGTTTCATGAGCTGAAATAAAAGATCCCAGAAATGTTCCATGTGCACAAAAAGCTTATTTCTCTCAAATTCTGAGCACTAATTTGTTTACATCCCTGATAGTGAGCATTTCTCCTTTGCCAAGATAATCAATCCACTTGACAGGTGTGGCATATCAAGAAGCTAATTCAACAGCATGATCATTACACAGGTGCACCTTGTGCTGGGGACAATAAAAGGCCACTTTAAAATGTGCATTTTTGTAACACACACAATGCCACAGGTATCTCAAGTTGTGAGGGAGTGTGCAATTGGCCTGCTGACTGCAGGAATATCCACCAAAGCTTTTGGCAATGAATTGATTGTTAATTTCTCTACCATAAGCCGTCTCTACAACGTCGTTTTAGAGAATTTGGCAGTGTATCCAACCGGCCTCACAACCGTAGACCAGGTGTAACCACGCCAGCCCAGGACCCCCACATCTGGCTTATTCACCTGCGGGATCGTCTGAGACCAGCCACCCCAACAGCTGATGAAAGTGAGGGGTATTGATGTCTGTAATAAAGCCCTTTTGTGGGAAAAAACATATTCTGATTGGCTGGGCCTGGCACCCCAGTCATGTGACATCAAAAGATTAGGCCCTAATGAATTTATTTCAATTGACTGATTTCCTTATATGAGCTGTAACTCAGTAAAATCATTGAAATTGTTGCATTTATATTTTTGTTTAGTGTACTGTAGCTAGCTTTGTAGCCATGGCCTGTGCTCATTCAATTATTTAGCTAGCTAGCTAGCTGGTGGATGTTTTCCTTTTGTAACCAGGGAGAGGAAAGCAACATTCACCTCCTCAAATGCTGTTTACATTGATATCCATACTGAATGCTGTTTACATTGATGTCCATACTGAATGCTGTTTACATTGATATCCATACTGAATGCTGTTTACATTGATATCCATACTGAATGCTGTTTACATTGATGTCCATACTGAATGCTGTTTACATTGATGTCCATACTGAATGCTATTTACATTAATATCCATACTGAATGCTGTTTACATTAATATCCATACTGAATGCTGTTTACATTGATATCCATACTGAATGCAGAACGTACTGGACCTCATGGGCACCCTTAACCTTCAAATGTTTTGTGCAAATGACTTAAAGTTAAGGAAACTTTAAGGGGAAAATGTACATATAATGTTTTATGCAACCGGGCCATGGGGGTTAGAAGTCAGCGGATGATGCAACCGGGCCCAGGGGTTAGAAGTCAGCGGATGATGCAACCGGGCCCAGGGGTTAGAAGTCAGCGGATGATATGGGGAGCTTGCTCTTGCCAGAACTTCTAGATCTTTAATGTTTTTGTAGTTTTTTTTCAGATGTACTATTAACTTCTATTAGGTCCTATCCTTGTTTGTACAGTTTAAAAAATATATTGGTTTCTCTTTTTCAGGACAGACAAGACATGTAGACACAGAGAGAAATATTGATAAAATAATGAAAAAGAAGAAAGAGAAAGAGAATATTGAAGGATTAAATCAATCAGATGAATTGTGAAAACAACCCCTCTCTCTTTGTGAACAATAAATCAAATGAAAACAACAGAAAAAAACTTCCATGAGATAATAAATAAATATAAAACACAGTTAAAGCTTATACGTAAACCGTAGCAGTGAAAGTAGCGATTTCAGAGTAGTAACCATGGTGATGACGATGGTAGTCATAGTAACCGTAGTAGTGGTGGTTGTACCGTAGAGTGTAAAAAGAACGGATGGAGCCATCGATGACTTCACCCTGTGTGATGTCTGAAGATCAGGAAGTGTTGTGTTAGTGTTGAGTAATCTTCCTCCATGGAAACGTTGTTCAGTTTTAGCCACACTAGGAAGTGACGTTGAAGACGTCTCCTTTTTATCCATGTCAAACTTGGTGCAAAACCACGCCCACAAGAAACATAGCAACATTCAAAGCTATGCTGATTGGTCAGAGTTGGTTGTTCCCTGTAAGAAGGCGTGAGAGAAGGAAGAATGCTAGAGAGGGAATCCCCACCAAAACAAACCATTGCCTTCCATACCTTGCATTTTCCAGAATTTGGATATGAATTTGCGATTTCACCAGATTTAAAAGACTGACCCTAGCCCCCTGGCACATAGATTATAGCAGCATAGATACTGGAGGCTGAGACAGGGGTGGGTTGGGGGAGGTAAGTAAGCTGTGAATTATATCAAGTGTTATCGCTATCTTACAATGCCGATTGGGCGGAAGCTGTGTAGTAGCGCGTCTAGCCTGGTCTGTTGATATCCCTCTAGTGGTGTGGGGTCTATACTCAGCCTGGTCTGTTGATATGCCTCTAGTGGTGTTGGGTCTATACTCAGCCTGGTCTGTTGATATCCCTCTAGTGGTGTGGGGTCTATACTCAGCCTGGTCTGTTGATATCCCTCTAGTGGTGTGGGGTCTATACTCAGCCTGGTCTGTTGATATCCCTCTAGTGGTGTGGGGTCTATACTCAGCCTGGTCTGTTGATATCCCTCTAGTGGTGTGGGGTCTATACTCAGCCTGGTCTGTTGATATCCCTCTAGTGGTGTGGGTTCTATACTCATCCTGGTCTGTTGATATCCCTCTAGTGGTGTGGGGTCTATACTCAGCCTGGTCTGTTGATATCCCTCTAGTGGTGTGGAGGCTGTGCTTTGGCAGTGGGTGGGGTTATATTCTGCCTGGTTGGCCCTGTCCGGGGGTATCGTTGGAGGGGTTATATTCTGCCTGGTTGGCCCTGTCCGGGGGTATCGTTGGAGGGGTTATATTCTGCCTGGTTGGCCCTGTCCGGGGGTATCGTTGGAGGGGTTATATTCTGCCTGGTTGGCCCTGTCCGGGGGTATCGTTGGAGGGGTTATATTCTGCCTGGTTGGCCCTGTCCGGGGGTATCGTTGGAGGGGTTATATTCTGCCTGGTTGGCCCTGTCCGGGGGTATCGTTGGAGGGGTTATATTCTGCCTGGTTGGCCCTGTCCGGGGGTATCATTGGACGGGGCCACAGTGTTTGCTAGTGGCATGGCAAGCACGAGCAAACTGAGAACTTCACGTCCGCGGGGATTGGTTTTGCACCAAGTTTGGCGAGGATAAAAAAACACCTTGCAGGCTAGCTCAGTTCTGCCCCCTCTTGAAGGCTGACCGGGGTACTGCTGGCTGTATATTATCCTTTAACTTCTTCTGTGCGCAATTTTTAAATAATCAGTTCAAGGACATACATCTGGTGAAATAGAAGCAAGTATTGGTACAATGATTGTGTTAGAAAAAAATGGTATATCCACAAATATTGACCACGATGAACGTCATACATATTGACTATAATGGTGGATCCTGCTTTCTGAAAACATTGCCTGGAGTACCCCGGTCGGCCTTGAAAGAGGGGGCAGAACAGAGCTTGTCTGCAGTACCCCGGTCGGCCTTGACAGAGCAGGCAGCAGTTCTCCTCTGGGTTGGATTAATCATCAATAAAAAACAGAGTTACTCCACCCCCGTCACCCCAGGATCCCGTTGATCCACCGCTGTATTGTAAGAGTTTGACTGGAGCAGTAGAGGAGAGGAGGAGGGAAGGAGATGAGGGGGGAAAAGTGTCTGAGTTTTGTTGCAGAGTTTATGTGTAGAGTTGTGTAATGTCCAATCACTCCTCTCTCCTGTGGTATAGTAGCCTGGTCATAGCAGATCACTCCTCCTCTCTCCTGTGGTATAGTAGCCTGGTCATAGCAGATCACTCCTCCTCTCTCCTGTGGTATAGTAGCCTGGTCATAGCAGATCACTCCTTCTCACCCTCCTCTCTCCTGTGGTATAGTAGCCCGGTCATAGCAGATCACTCCTCCTCTCTCCTGTGGTATAGTAGCCTGGTCATAGCAGATCACTCCTCTCTCCTGTGGTATAGTAGCCTGGTCATAGCAGATCACTCCTCCTCTCGCTTGTGGTATAGTAGCCTGGTCACAGCAGATCACCTCTCCTCTCTCCTGTGGTATAGTAGCCTGGTCATAGCAGATCACTCTTCCTCTCTCCTGTGGTATAGTAGCCTGGTCATAGCAGATCACTCCTTCTCTCCCTCCTCTCTCCTGTGGTATAGTAGCCTGGTCATAGCAGATCATTCCTTCTCTCTCCTGTGGTATAGTAGCCTGGTCATAACAGATCACTCCTCTCTCTTGTGGTATAGTAGCCTGGTCACAGCAGATCACTCCTCTCTCTTGTGGTATAGTAGCCTGGTCACAGCAGATCACTCCTCCTCTCTCCTGTGGTATAGTAGCCTGGTTATAGCGATAAGAAAAGAAGCAGGAAGGAAGGGCTTAACTTCTCCCTCCAGTCAGAACCTAGACTCCTTTTACACCCCTCCTCTCTGATGGTGAAAACATTTTCTCCTTTGAAATGTCTGTCTATTGTCTCTTCTCCCTGTCTGCCTGTCTCTCACTCCTCTCCTGCCTGTTAGTCTGTCTGTCCTTTCCTCCCTGCATCTGTTCATGAGTTATAAGGATGTCTGGAAGCAGTAGAGGAGGAGGACAGGAGGAGGGGGCTAGGATCCTGTTACCCCTAGCGCTGTTGTAGCTCTGGTTGCAACTTCATAATTGATGCATCGGTTACCTGGGGAAACAGCCTTGCTGTTTGTGTCGCCAAAGGTGACCAGTGTTGCGTTGTTGTTTATGTTGGTAGGGGTGACGGGGAGACTGTGTTGTCGGTAGGGCCTTGGCGGGCGGGAGCGGGAGGAGGAAGGGGGCTGGGCGGGGGGTGGAGGGGGCTTGCGGAGGGCGGGGTGGAGGTGGTGCTGGTATCGACTCAGCTCTGACTCCTCGTCGACGTCCGTGTCGTCGATCAGAGGGATGTTATGGATGAGGTCATTGATCAGGAATTCTGGGTGAGCCATGAAGTTATGGATGGAGTTCCGTGATTCCGTTTTCTCTCGGGTCTCGTACACGTTGGTACGGAAGGCGTTGACTACACGCATCTACAGGAGATGGAGAGAGGGGGAAGAAGAGAGAGGGAGAGTGAGGAAGAGGAAAGAGGGAAGGAGAGAGTGAGTGAGGGGGAGGAGAGGAGAGAGGGAGACAGGCAGACTTGAACGGATGGACGGAGGGACAGACACTCAGGACCAGGTGGCTGCAGTCTCACAGCTATCTGACCTCTTACCCCTGACCCTTGAGCCTTGACTAGGGCTGCAAAGTTCCTTTTACTTTTCAAAAAAGGTTTTCCAGAAATCCCAGTAGAAGGAATTCTGAAATCAGGAGCGAATAACCAGGAAATCCAGAAATACTCTAACTGGGATTTCTAGAAAATGGGACTGGAGCACTACCAGACCCTGTCTGTCAGTCTCTAAAACAGTTTGATGTTGCTGGGACTGGAGCACTACCAGACCCTGTCTGTCAGTCTCTAAAACAGTTTGATGTTGCTGGGACTGGAGCACTACCAGACCCTGTCTGTCAGTCTCTAAAACAGTTTGATGTTACTGGGACTGGAGCACTACCAGACCCTGTCTGTCAGTCTCTGAAACAGTTTGATGTTGCTGGGACTGGAGCACTACCAGACCCTGTCTGTCAGTCTCTAAAACAGTTTGATGTTGCTGGGACTGGAGCACTATCAGACCCTGTCTGTCAGTCTCTAAAACTGTTTGATGTTACTGGGACTGGAGCACTACCAGACCCTGTCTGTCAGTCTCTGAAACAGTTTGATGTTGCTGGGACTGGAGCACTACCAGACCCTGTCTGTCAGTCTCTAAAACAGTTTGATGTTGCTGGGACTGGAGCACTACCAGACCCTGTCTGTCAGTCTCTAAAACAGTTTGATGTTGCTGGGACTGGAGCACTACCAGACCCTGTCTGTCAGTCTCTAAAACAGTTTGATGTTGCTGGGACTGGAGCACTACCAGACCCTGTCTGTCAGTCTCTGAAACAGTTTGATGTTGCTGGGACTGGAGCACTACCAGACCCTGTCTGTCAGTCTCTAAAACAGTTTGTATATTTTTATGTAACCTTTATTTAACTAGGCAATTCAGTTAAGAACAAATTCTTATTTCACAATGATGGCCTACACCGGCCATATTGTGCGGCGCCTTATGGGACTCCAAATCACGGACAGTTGTGATACAGCCTGGATTCAAACCGGGGAGTCTGTAGTGACGCCTCTAGCACTGAGATACAGTGCCGTAGACCGCGGCGCCACTCGGGAGTCCAGAGGTGTTGCTGGAAATAATCCTGGAACCCCTGCGGTTAGGGAGAATCTTGTCTCTTAAAAAGTGCTGGTTGCTCCCACATCAAATCAAAGTTGTCACAAAAAGAGACATTCGTGTCACTGCAAAGTTTCTTCAGGTACTCGTTTAGGGCAAAGAGTCGGCTGAAACGTTCAGAACGGGAGGGGGCCAGAAAAAAACGATTATTTTCCCTGGCGAGGGTGTTTAAAACATGTTTTTTGTCCTCAGATCGTCTAAAACGAAGATTGCTAAAAACCTATGTGAGTGACGATGGTGTCAATATTGGAGTAGTTTCAAATTTCAAATGTATTTATATAGCCCTTCTTACATCAGCTGATATCTCAAAGTGCTGTACAGAAACCCAGCCTAAAACCCCAAACAGCAAGCAATGCAGGTGTAGAAGCGTGTGCAGTCGGAGTTGATGGAAAAGCACACTGGCTCCTGGGTCGGTCCACAGACCGTATGGAGCCCAAAATCTATCACCATTGAGCTGCCCACAATGATGGTGGTCGTGATGGAATCCGATGAGGAAGAGACCTGCTGAAGTGTGGTGGCTGTGGGGAAGGGTGCCACTGGGAGGCCACCGGCTGTGGGGAAGGGTGCCACTGGGAGGCCACTGGCCGTGGGGAAGGGTACCACTGGGAGGCCACCGGCCGGGGGGAAGGGTACCACTGGGAGGCCACCGGCTGTGGGGAAGGGTGCCACTGGGAGGCCACCGGCTGTGGGGAAGGGTGCCACTGGGAGGCCACCGGCTGTGGGGAAGGGTGCCACTGGGAGGCCACCGGCTGTGGGGAAGGGTGCCACTGGGAGGCCACCGGCTGTGGGGTATACCGTCAGGATCCGTGCTGACTCCCTTGGGCTGGTAGGTCCGTACTAAGTCATATTTTGCAGAGGTGTCAAATACTTATTTCCCTCATTAAAATGCAAATCAATTTAGAACATTTTTGACATGCGTTTTTCTGGATTTTTTTGTTTTGTTGTTATTCTGTCTCTCACTGTTCAAATAAACCTACCATTAAAATTATAGACTGATCATTTCTTTGTCAGTAGGCAAACGTACAAAATCAGCAGGGGATCAAATACTTTTTTCCTTCACTGTATGGACATATTCTTATTCATTCCTTTACACTTGTGTGTATAAGGTAGTTGTTGTGAAATTGTTAGATTACTTGTTAGATATTACTGCACGGTCGGAACTAGAAGCACAAGCATTTCGCTACACTCGTATTAACATCTGCTAACCATGTGTATGTGACCAATAAAATTTGATTTGATTTGACCTGTCAAATAATTTATCCTGTTGTTGTCTATAGTCAATACCTGTCACATATGTTATCATGTTGCTGTCTATAGATGCCCTCAATCTCACACAAATGATCATGGGACCGACGACGTACCACCCTAAATCTGTAAAAACGGGCACCCTCATAGATATCACCCTGACCAACCTGCCCTCTAAATACACTTCTGCTGTCTTCAACCAGGATCTCAGCGATCACTTGACTCATTGCCTGCGTCCGTAATGGGTCCACGGTCAAACGACCATCCCTCATCACTGTCAAACGCTCCCTAAAACACTTCAGTGAGCAGGCCTTTCTAATCGACCTGGTCCGGGTATCCTGGAAGGATATTGACCTCATTCCATCAGTAGAGGATGCCTGGTTATTCTTTTAAAGTGCTTTCCTCACCATCTTAAATAAGCATGCCCCATTCAAAAAATGTAGAACTAAGAAAAGATATAGCCCTTGGTTCACTCCAGACCTGACTGCCCTTGACCAGCACAAAAACATCCTGTGGCGTACTGCATTAGCATCGAACAGCCCCCGTGATATGCAACTTTTCAGGGAAGTTAGAAACCAATACACACAAGCAGTTAGGAAAGCAAAGGTTAGCTTTTTCAAACAGAAATTTGCATCCTGTAGCACAAACTCCAAAAAGTTCTGGGACACTGTAAAGTCCATGGAGAATAAGAGCACCTCCTCCCAGCTGCCCACTGCACTGAGGCTAGGAAACACTGTCACCACCGATAAATCTACGATAATCGAGAATTTCAATAAGCATTTTTCTATGGCTGGTCATGCTTTCCACCTGGCTACCCCTACCCCGGTCAACTGCTCTGCACCCCCCACAGCAACTTGCCCAAGCCTCCCCCATTTCTCCTTCACCCAAATCCAGATAGCTGATGTTCTGGAAGAGCGGCAAAGTCTGGACCCCTACAAATCAGCTGGACTAGACAATCTGGACTCTCTCTTTCTAAAACTATCCGCCACAATTGTTGCAACCCCTATTACTAGCCTGTTCAACCACTCTTCTGTATCGTTTGAGATCCCCAAAGATTGGAAAGCTCTTCAAAGGGGGACACACTCTAGACCCAAACTATTAAAGACCTATATCTATCCTACCCTGCCTTTCCAAGGTCTTCAAAAGCCAAGTTAACAAACAGATCACCGACCATTTCAAATCCCACCGTACCTTCTCCGCTATGCAATCTGGTTTCCGAGCTGGTCATTGGTGCACCTCAGCCACGCTCAAGGTCCTAAATGATACCATAACCGCCATCAATAAAATACAATACTGTGCAGCCGTATTCATCGACCTGGCCAAGGCTTTCGACTCTGTCAATCACCACATTCTTATCGGCAGACTCAACAGCCTTGGTTTCTCTAATGACTGCCTCGCCTGGTTCACCAACTACTTCTCAGACAGAGTTCAGTGTGTCAAATCAGAGGGCCTGTTGTCCGGACCTCTGGCAGTCTCTATGGGGGTGCCACAGGGTTAAATTCTCGGGCCAACTCTCTTCTCTGTATACATCAAGGATGTCGCTCTCGCTGCTGGTGATTCTTTGATCCACCTCTACGCAGACGACACCATTCTGTATACTTCTGGCCCTTCTTTGGACACTGTGTTCACAAACCTCAAGACGAGCTTCAATGCAATACAACTCTCCTTCCGTGGCCTCCAACTGCTCTTAAATGCAAGTAAAACTAAATGCATGCTCTTCAACCGATCGCTGCCCGCACCTGCCTGCCCGTCCAGCATCACTACTCTGGACGGCTCTGACTTAGAATATGTGGACAACTACAAATACCTAGGTGTCTAGTTAGACTGTAAACTCTCTTTCCAGACTCACATTAAACATCTCCAATCCAAAATTAAATCTAGAATCGGCTTCCTATTTCGCAACAAAGCCTCCTTCACTCATGCTGCCAAACATACCCTCCTAAAACTGACCATCCTACCGATCCTCAACTTCGGCGGTGTCATTTACAAAATAGCCTCCAACACTCTACTCAACAAATTGGATGCAGTCTATCACAGTGCCATCCGTTTTGTCACCAAAGCCCCATATACTACCCACCATTGCGACCTGTACGCTCTCGTTGGCTGGCCCTCGCTTCATACTCATCGCCAAACCCAATGGCTCCAGGTCATCTACAAGTCTCTGCTAGGTAAAGTCCCCCCTTATCTCAGCTCACTGGTCACCATAGCAGCACCCACTCGTAGCACGCGCTCCAGCAGGTATATCTCACTGGTCACCCACAAAGCCAATTCTTCCTTTGGCGGCCTCTCCTTCCAGTTCTCTTCTTCCAATGACTGGAACAAACTGCAAAAATCACTAAAGCTGGAGACTCTTATCTCCCTCACAAGCTTTAACACCAGCTGTCAGAGCAGCTTACAGATCACTGCAGCTGTACATAGCCCATCTGTAAATAGCCCATCCAACTACCTCATCCCCATACTGTATTTATTTATTTATCTTGCACCTTTGCACCCCAGTATCTCTACTTGCACATTCATTTTTACATTTACATTTACGTCATTTAGCAGACGCTCTTATCCAGAGCGACTTACAAATTGGTGCATTCACCTTATGATATCCAGTGGAACAACCACTTTACAATAGTACATCTATATCTTTTTTTTTTGGGGGGGGGGGGTTAGAAGGATCACTATATCCTATCCCAGGTATTCCTTAAAGAGGTGGGGTTTCAGGTGTCTTCTGCACATTCTACCATTCCAGTGTTTAATTGCTATGTTGTAATTACTTCGCCACCATGGCCTATTTATTGCCTTTACCTCCCTTATCCTACCTCATTTGCACATGCTGTATATAGACTTTTTATTCTACTGTATTATTGATTGTATGTTTGTTTATTCCATGTGTAACTCTGCGTTGTCGTATGTGTCGAACTGCTTTGCTTTTTCTTGGCCAGGTCGCAGTTGCAAATGAGAACTTGTTCTCAACTAGCCTACCTGGTTAAACAAAGGTGAAAAAAAACGAAAACAAATACCAACCTATTCTACAGCTATCTATCAGTAGGTCTACAGCTATCTATCAGTAGGTCTACAGCTAGCTATCAGTAGGTCTACAGCTAGCTATCAGTAGGTCTACAGCTAGCTATCAGTAGGTCTACAGCTATCTATCAGTAGGTCTACAGCTATCTATCAGTACGTCTACAGCCATCTATCAGTAGGTCTACAGCTATCTATCAGTAGGTCTACAGCTATCTATCAGTAGGTCTACATACAGACCTATTCTACAGCTATCTATCAGTAGGTCTACAGATATCTATCAGTAGGTCTACATACAAACCTATTCTACAGCTATCTATCAGTACGTCTACAGCCATCTATCAGTAGGTCTACAGCTATCTATCAGTAGGTCTACAGCTATCTATCAGTAGGTCTATATACAAACCTATTCTACAGCTATCTATCAGTAGGTCTACATACAGACCTATTCTACAGCTATCTATCAGTAGGTCTACAGCTGTCTATCAGTAGGTCTACAGCTATCTATCAGTAGGTCTACAGCTATCTATCAGTAGGTCTACAGCTATCTATCAATAGGTCTACAGCTATCTATCAGTAGGTCTACAGCTATCTATCAGTAGGTCTACAGCTAGCTATCAGTAGGACTACAGCTATCTATCAGTAGGTCTACAGCTAGCTATCAGTAGATCTACAGCTATCCATCAGTAGGTCTACAGCCAGCTATCAGTAGGTCTACAGCTATCTATCAGTAGGTCTACATACAAACCTATTCTACAGCTATCTATTAGTAGGTCTACAGCCAGCTATCAGTAGGTCTACAGCTATCTATCAGTAGGTCTACAGCTAGCTATCAGTAGGACTACAGCTATGTATCAGTAGGTCTACAGCTATCTATCAGTAGGTCTACAGCTAGCTATCAGTAGGTCTACAGCTATCTATCAGTAGGTCTACATACAAACCTATTCTACAGCTATCTATTAGTAGGTCTACAGCCAGCTATCAGTAGGTCTACAGCTATCTATCAGTAGGTCTACAGCTATCTATCAGTAGGTCTACAGCTATCTATCAGTAGGTCTACAGCTATCCATCAGTAGGTCTACAGCTATCTATCAGTAGGTCTACAGCTATCTATCAGTAGGTCTACAGCTATCTATCAGTAGGTCTACAGCTAGCTATCAGTAGGACTACAGCTATCTATCAGTAGGTCTACATACAAACCTATTCTACAGCTATCTATTAGTAGGTCTACAGCCAGCTATCAGTAGGTCTACAGCTATCTATCAGTAGGTCTACAGCTAGCTATCAGTAGGACTACAGCTATCTATCAGTAGGGCTACAGCTATCTATCAGTAGGTCTACAGCTAGCTATCAGTAGGTCTACAGCTATCTATCAGTAGGTCTACAGTTATAGAGTTACTTTAGAGTTATAAAGAGTACAGATACAAAGACAAAGAGAGACAGAGACACACAGAGACACACAGAGAGACACAGAGAGACGCAGAGAGACAGACACAGAGAGACACAGAGAGACACAAAGAGACACAGAGAGACACAGAGAGACAGACAGAAAGACAGAGAGACAGATGGAGAGACAGACAGAGAGACAGACAGAGAGACAGACAGACAGAGAGACAGAGAGTTAGACAGAGAGAGAGAGACACAGAGAGAGAGAGACACAGAGAGAGACAGAGAGACAGACAGAAAGACAGAGAGACAGATGGAGAGACAGACAGAGAGACAGACAGAGAGACAGACAGACAGAGAGACAGAGAGTTAGACAGAGAGAGAGAGACACAGAGAGACACAGAGAGAGAGAAACAGAGAGACACAGAGAGACAGACACAAAGAGACAGAGACACACACAGAGAGACACACAGAGAGACAGACACAGAGAGACACAGAGAGACACAGAGAGACACAGAGAGACAGACAGAGAGAGACACAGAGAGACACAGAGAGACACAGAGAGACACAGAGAGACACAGAGAGACAGACAGAGAGAGACACAGAGACAGACAGATACAGACAGAGAGAGACAGAGAGACAGACAGAGAGAGACACAGAGAGACAGAGCAGACAGACAGAGAGAGAGAGACACAGAGAGACAGAGAGAGAGACACAGAGACACAGAGAGAGAGACACAGAGACACAGAGAGACAGAGAGACAGACAGAGAGACAGACAGAGAGACACAGAGAGACAGAGAGAGACACAGAGAGACAGAGAGAGAGACAGAGAGAGACACAGCACAGACAGACAGACAGACAGACAGACAGACAGACAGACAGACAGACAGACAGACAGACAGACAGACAGACAGACAGACAGACAGACAGACAGACAGACAGACAGACAGACACAGAGAGACAGAGAGACAGAGAGAGAGAGACACAGAGAGACAGAGACACAGAGACACAGAGAGAGAGAGACAGAGAGACACAGAGAGACACAGAGAGAGAGAGACAGAGAGACACAGAGAGACACAGAGAGACACAGAGAGAGACACAGAGAGACAGAGAGACAGAGTGACACAGAGAGACAGACAGAGAGACACAGAGAGACAGAGACAGAGAGACAGAGAGAGAGACACAGAGAGACAGAGAGACACAGAGAGACAGAGACAGAGAGAGAGAGACACAGAGAGAGACAGAGAGAGACAGAGACAGAGACAGAGACAGAGAGAGAGAGAGAGAGAGAGAGAGAGAGAGAGACAGAGAGAGAGAGAGAGAGAGAGAGAGAGAGACACAGAGAGAGAGAGAGAGAGAGAGAGAGAGAGAGAGACACAGAGAGACACAGAGAGACACAGAGAGAGAGAGAGACACAGAGAGACACAGAGAGAGAGAGAGACACAGAGAGACAGACAGAGAGACAGACAGAGAGACAGACAGAGAGTGACAGACAGAGAGACAGACAGAGAGACAGAGAGAGACACAGAGAGACACAGAGAGACACAGAGAGACAGAGAGAGTAAAGATATGATACCTGTGTCTGTATGCGGCTGAGTCCTCTACACCAGAGTATCTGTCCTCGTCGTAGCTCTCTCTCAGCACAGTCGATCTCTCCCTCTTCGTCTCCATCGTCCATCTCTTCCTCTTCCTCTACCGCCGCCATCGCTGCCCCCGCCTCCTTCAGACAGGGTAATTGGTCGCTGGGAACCGTGGCGATCACCTGTCCCCGATAATGCACACGGAGACAGTCGTGAGACGGAAAAGCTAGTACTATTCTACACACACACACACACACACACACACACACACACACACACACACACACACACACACACACACACACACACACACACACACACACACCACACACACACACACACAGACACAGACACACAGACACACACACACGCACACACACACACACGCTAGTGATGCGTGGGTTGACTTATAACCCGCAGTCCCCGTGGTTATATAGTTGGTGGGTTTAGGGTCATCAAATATGAGTGGATAGATGTCGTGAATGGAACATTCATATATAATATATATAATATAAATAGGCTACATTAACTAACTGTATCTGGTGTAGCCTCAGCTTTAGGTCCTAACTGTATCTGGTGTAGCCTCAGCTTTAGGTCCTAACTGTATCTGGTGTAGCCTCAGCTTTAGGGCATAACTGTATCTGGTGTAGCCTCAGCTTTAGGTCCTAAGTGTATCTGGTGTTAGTGTAGCCTCAGCTTTAGGGGACAACTGTATCTGGTGTAGCCTCAGCTTTAGGTCCTAACTGTATCTGGTGTAGCCTCAGCTTTAGATCCTAACTGTATCTGGTGTTAGTGTAGCCTCAGCTTTAGGACCTAACTGTATCTGGTTTAGCCTCAGCTTTAGGACCTAACTGTATCTGGTGTAGCCTCAGCTTTAGGTCCTAACTGTATCTGGTGTTAGTGTAGCCTCAGCTTTAGGACCTAACTGTATCTGGTGTAGCCTCAGATTTAGGACCTAACTGTAACTGGTGTAGCCTCAGCTTTAGGTCCTAACTGTATCTGGTGTTAGTGTAGCCTCAGCTTTAGGTCCTAACTGTATCTGGTGTAGCCTCAGCTTTAGGTCCTAACTGTATCTGGTGTAGCCTCAGCTTTAGGTCCTAACTGTATCTGGTGTAGCCTCAGCTTTAGGTCCTAACTGTATCTGGTGTTAGTGTAGCCTCAGCTTTAGGTCCTAACTGTATCTGGTGTAGCCTCAGCTTTAGGTCCTAACTGTATCTGGTGTTAGTGTATTCTCAGCTTTAGGTCCTAACTGTATCTGGTGTAGCCTCAGCTTTAGGTCCTAACTGTATCTGGTGTAGCCTCAGCTTTAGGTCCTAACTGTATCTGGTGTTAGTGTAGCCTCAGCTTTAGGACCTAACTGTATCTGGTGTAGCCTCAGCTTTAGGTCCTAACTGTATCTGGTGTTAGTGTAGCCTCAGCTTTAGGTCCTAACTGTGTCTGGTGTAGCCTCAGCTTTAGGTCCTAACTGTATCTGGTGTAGCCTCAGCTTTAGGTCCTAACTGTATCTGGTGTAGCCTCAGATTTAGGACCTAACTGTATCTGGTGTAGCCTCAGCTTTAGGGCCTAACTGTATCTGGTGTTAGTGTAGCCTCAGCTTTAGGACCTAACTGTATCTGGTGTAGCCTCAGCTTTAGGTCCTAACTGTATCTGGTGTTAGTGTAGCCTCAGCTTTAGGTCCTAAGTGTATCCGGTGTAGCCTCAGCTTTAGGTCCTAACTGTATCTGGTTTTAGTGTAGCCTCAGCTTTAGGTCCTAACTGTATCTGGTGTAGCCTCAGCTTTAGGTCCTAACTGTATCTGGTGTAGCCTCAGCTTTAGGTCCTAACTGTATCTGGTGTAGCCTCAGATTTAGGACCTAACTGTATCTGGTGTAGCCTCAGCTTTAGGTCCTAACTGTATCTAGTGTAGCCTCAGCTTTAGGTCCTAACTGTATCTGGTGTTAGTGTAGCCTCAGCTTTAGAGCCTAACTGTATTTGGTGTAGCCTCAGCTTTAGGTCCTAACTGTATCTGGTGTAGCCTCAGCTTTACGTCCTAACTGTATCTGGTGTAGCCTCAGCTTTAGGTCCTAACTGTATCTGGTGTAGCCTCAGCTTTAGGTCCTAACTGTATCTGGTGTTAGTGTAGCCTCAGCTTTAGGTCCTAACTGTATCTGGTGTAGCCTCAGCTTTAGGTCCTAACTGTATCTGGTGTTAGTGTAGCCTCAGCTTTAGGGCCTAACTGTATCTGGTGTAGCCTCAGCTTTAGGTCCTAACTGTATCTGGTGTAGACTCAGCTTTAGGTCCTAACTGTATCTGGTGTAGACTCAGCTTTAGGTCCTAACTGTGTCTGGTGTAGCCTCAGCTTTAGGTCCTAACTGTATCTGGTGTAGACTCAGCTTTAGGTCCTAACTGTATCTGGTGTAGCCTCAGCTTTAGGTCCTAACTGTATCTGGTGTAGCCTCAGCTTTAGGTCCTAACTGTATCTGGTGTAGCCTCAGCTTTAGGTCCTAACTGTATCTGGTGTTAGTTTAGCCTGAGCTTTAGGTCCTAACTGTATCTGGTGTTAGTGTAGCCTCAGCTTTAGGTCCTAACTGTATCTGGTGTAGCCTCAGCTTTAGGTCCTAACTGTATCTGGTGTTAGTGTAGCCTCAGCTTTAGAGCCTAACTGTATCTGGTGTAGCCTCAGCTTTAGGTCCTAACTGTATCTGGTGTAGCCTCAGCTTTAGGTCCTAACTGTATCTGGTGTTAGTGTAGCCTCAGCTTTAGGTCCTAACTGTATCTGGTGTAGCCTCAGCTTTAGGTCCTAACTGTATCTGGTGTAGCCTCAGCTTTAGGTCCTAACTGAGCTGGTGTTAGTGTAGCCTCAGCTTTAGGTCCTAACTGTATCTGGTGTAGCCTCAGCTTTAGGTCCTAACTGTATCTGGTGTTAGTGTAGCCTCAGCTTTAGGACCTAACTCTATCTGGTGTAGCCTCAGCTTCAGGTCCTAACTGTATCTGGTGTAGCCTCAGCTTTAGGTCCTAACTGTATCTGGTGTTAGTGTAGCCTCAGCTTTAGGTCCTAACTGTATCTGGTGTAGCCTCAGCTTTAGGTCCTAACTGTATCTGGTGTAGCCTCAGCTTTAGGTCCTAACTGTATCTGGTGTTAGTGTAGCCTCAGCTTTAGGTCCTAACTGTATCTGGTGTAGCCTCAGCTTTAGGACCTAACTGTACCTGGTGTAGCCTCAGCTTTAGGACATAACTGTTGTGCCAAAAACACTACAATTGCCAAATGCTTTTGGGAACTTGGGCAGAAAAAGTTAACGCCGATCCAACGAGGCAAAAAAGAAAATGTCAGAGTTTATTTCAATAAGAAAAATGTATATAAATGAATATAAAGAGAAGGGAAGAAAAAGAAATTTTTTGGAATATTAATGTTCAGGAAAAAGGAAAGTAATGTTTGGGACATATTCGGTGAATTGTTAAAAGAGGATGATAGCAGTGCTAAGTGTGATGATGTGAAGCGCTGTTACAAATTCGACAGTCACAAGACGAGGACTTCAAAATGGCAAGGGAACTCTGTAAGTTCAATGGAATGCTAGCCTAAATGAAATCTGGACACGGACTGTTGGTCAATAACCTCTCACATTGGCTAATATAATGTGAACTCCTGCAGAATTAAGCATTTCTTGCAGTAAAATGATAAACCAAATCTACATTTTTAACTCGGGAACAGGAGTGGAGAAATATGATGTATTTCTTTCAGTAGCTTGAGAGAATGAACGCATGGTTTAGGGACCGTCTGTAAAGGTGCCATTTTTATCAGCATCATAAAAGCTGACAGAATTTCAATCACATAAAAATTTGCATCCAAGTCGAACTGAAATCTTATCAAAAACATGTTGAGTCGTTTGAACAGCTTTTTAATTTTCTTAAAACCGGTCAAACGGATTTAGAAGTTTAGCAAAGAAATTCTAGACTGTTTTTTTGGGGGGATTTTTTTATGCCGTTATTCTGGTGAGCAAAAGTTTATTGAGTTTTCTCGTGCAACGACTAATGACAGAAGAAAAGCTGCGTGTATCTAATTATAAATAAGTGGACAAATAAATAGCGAAACAAAATGCTTGGAAATTATAAGCCGAAACATAGGCCTATCTAAAAGGCCTGTAAAAAAAAAAAGTTATATCTATGACTCTACAGCGCATTTTCTATACTAGCGGGTTAGGGTTGGGTTCGGGCCCCAGATTTGGACTTTATCGCATAACCTATAGTCAGGTGATTGCTGATGGGTTATTAGCAAACAGCTGACCCGTGCATCACTAACGCACACACACACACTGACCTGTCCCCAGAGTAATTCTCCCACTCCAACGAACAGACACCAGAGCCACTGCTCCACGCTGAGAGGAGCACAGCTGAATGGCTTGCCTCCCCACTGGACTATCACCACCTAGGGAACATAACATACACTACATGACCAACAGGATGTGGACACCTGCTCATCTACACTACATTACCAACAGGATATGGACACCTGCTCATCTACACTACATGACCAATAGGATGTGGACACCTGCTCATCTACACTACATGACCAACAGGATGTGGACACCTGCTCATCTACACTACATTACCAACAGGATGTGGACACCTGCTCATCTACACTACATGACCAACAGGATGTGGACACCTGCTCATCTACACTACATAACCAACAGGATGTGGACACCTGCTCATCTACACTACATGACCAACAGGATGTGGACACCTGCTCATCTACACTACATGACTAACATGATATGGACACCTGCTCATCTACACTACATGACTAACAGGATATGGACACCTGCTCATCTACACTACATGACCAACAGGATATGGACACCTGCTCATCTACACTACATTACCAACAGGATATGGACACCTGCTCATCTACACTACATGACTAACAGGATATGGACACCTGCTCATCTACACTACATGACCAACAGGATATGGACACCTGCTCATCTACACTACATGACTAACAGGATATGGACACCTGCTCATCTACACTACATGACTAGCAGGATGTGGACACCTGCTCATCTACACTACATGACTAACAGGATGTGGACACCTGCTCATCTACACTACATTATGGAGTTGGTCCCCCCTTTGCTGCTATAACAGCCTCCACTCTTCTGGGAAGGCTTTCCACTAGATGTTGGAACATTGCTGCTATAACAGCCTCCACTCTTCTGGGAAGGCTTTCCACTAGATGTTGGAACATTGCTGCTATAACAGCCTCCACTCTTCTGGGAAGGATTTCCACTAGATGTTGGAACATTGCTGCTTTAACAGCCTCCACTCTTCTGGGAAGGCTTTCCACTAGATGTTGGAACATTGCTGCTATAACAGCCTCCACTCTTCTGGGAAGGCTTTCCACTAGATGTTGGAATATTGCTGCTATAACAGCCTCCACTCTTCTGGGAAGGCTTTCCACTAGATGTTGGAACATTGCTGCTATTACAGCCTCCACTCTTCTGGGAAGGCTTTCCACTAGATGTTGCAGAGGACTTGCTTCCATTTAGCCACAAGAGCATTAATGAGGTCGATTAGGCCTGGCTCACTGTTGGCATTCCAATTTATCCCAAAGGTGTTCGATGGGGTTGAGGCCAGTCAAGTTTTTCCACACCAATCTCGACAAACAATTTCTGTATGGACCTTGCGTTGTGCACGGGGGCATTGTCATGCTGAAACAGGAAAGGGCCTTCCCCAAACTGTTGCCACAAAGTTGGAAGCACAGAATCATCTAGAATGTCATTGTATGCTGTAGCAGTAAGATTTCCCTTAACTGGAACTAAGGGGCCTGAACCATGAAAAACAGCCCCAGACCATTCGACTGCCAGATGGTGAAGCGTGATTCATCACTCCAGAGAACGCACTTCCACTGCTCCAGAGTCCAATGGCGGCGAGCTTTACACCACTCCAGCCAACACTTGGCATAGCGCATGGTGATCTTAGGCTTGTGTGTGGTCTGCTCAGCCATGGAAACACATTTCATGAAGCTCCAGACAAACAGTTGTTGTGCTGACGTTGCTCCAGAGGTGTTTTGGAACTCGGTAGTGGAGTGTTGCAACCGAGGACAGACGATTTTCCCGCGCTTCAGAACTTGGTGGTCCTGTCCTTTTAGTTTGTGTGGCCTTCCACAATAACAGCACTTACAGTTGGCCCGGGCACCTTCCACTCCACAATAACAACACTTACAGTTGGCCAGGGCAGCTTCCACTCCACAATAACAGCACTTACAGTTGGCCAGGGCACCTTCCACTCCACAATAACAGCACTTACAGTTGGCCAGGGCACCTTCCACTCCACAATAACAGCACTTACAGTTGGCCCGGACACCTTCCACTCCACAATAACAGCACTTACAGTTGGCCAGGGCACCTTCCACTCCACAATAACAGCACTTACAGTTGACCCGGGCACCTTCCACTCCACAATAACAGCACTTACAGTTGGCCAGGGCACCTTCCACTCCACAATAACAGCACTTACAGTTGGCCAGGGCACCTTCCACTCCACAATAACAGCGCTTACAGTTGACCACCTTCCACTCCACAATAAGAGCACTTACAGTTGGCCCGGGCACCTTCCACTCCACAATAACAGCACTTACAGTTGACCCGGGCACCTTCCACTCCACAATAACAGCGCTTACAGTTGGCCCGGGCAGCTTCCACTCCACAATAACAGCACTTACAGTTGGCCCTGGCAGCTTCCACTCCACAATAACAGCACTTACAGTTGGCCCTGGCAGCTTCCACTCCACAATAACAGCACTTACAGTTGACCCGGCACCTTCCACTCCACAATAAGAGCACTTACAGTTGGCCAGGGCAGCTTCCACTCCACAATAACACTTACAGTTGGGCCGGGCACCTTCCACTCCACAATAACAGCACTTACAGTTGGCCCGGGCAGCTCTTGCCAAACTGGCTTGGTGGAAAGGTAGTATTCTATGACGGTGTCACGTTGAAGTTCACTGAGCTCTTCAGTACGGGCCATTCTACTGACAATGTTTGTCTGTGGAGATTGCATGGCTGTGTGCTTGATTATATACACCTGTCAGCAACGGGTGTGGCTGAAATAGCCGTGTCCTCGTACTTTTGTATATATACTGTAGCGTACCATAATTACTATCACAGCTGAATGGCTTGCCCCCAATGGCAGTGTGTGTGTGTGTGTGTGTGTGTGTGTGTGTGTGTGTGTGTGTGTGTGTGTGTGTGTGTGTGTGTGTGTGTGTGTGTGTGTGTGTGTGTGTGTGTGTGTGTGTGTGTGTGTGTGTTTGCGTGCATGTGTGTCCGTGCGTGCGCGTGTGTCCTACCTGGATAACTAAGGTTCCGAACACTATGGAACAGAAGATGGGGTTAGCGAAGATTCCGTCGAAGACGTTGCGTTCTCCGTGGATCTTCCTGGCGTTGATCTCATTAAAGAGCTGCATGAGGACGAAGGTGTTGAAAATAATGGTGTAGTGTTCTGACGGAGGGGAGTGGAGCGGAGCGTTACGACCACTGTCTATGTTAAAGATACGCTCTCCTAAAGGAGAGAGGAGAGGAGGGGCAGGAGTGAAGAGGAGGAAGAGGAGAGGAGGAAGAGGAGAGGGTAGAGAGGAGGAGAGTGGAGAGGAGGAAGAGGAGAGGGTAGAGAGGAGGAGAGTGGAGAGGAGGAAGAGGAGAGTGTAGAGAGGAGGAAGAGGAGAGGGTAGAGAGGAGGAGAGGAGAGGAGGAAGAGGAGAGGGTAGAGAGGAGGAAGAGGAGAGGAGAGGGTAGAGAGGAGGAGAGGAGAGGGTAGAGAGGAGGAAGAGGAGAGGAGGGTAGAGAGGAGGAGAGGAGAGGAGGAAGAGGAGAGGGTAGAGAGGAGGAGAGGAGAGGAGGAAGAGGAGAGGGTAGAGAGGAGGAGAGTGGAGAGGGGAGAGGAGGAAGAGAAGGAGAGAGGAGAGAAGAAGAGAGGAAAGGAGAGGAAGAGAGGGGGAGAGAAGAAGAGGAGAGGAAGAGAGGGGGAGAGGAGAAAAAAAGGGAGGAATAGAGAGGGGAGAGAAGAGGAGGGGAGAGATAATTTTTGACAGTTTATTTAGTTCTTAAGGAAAAGAGAACTGGAGGCAAGATGAATGAGGACAGGGAGGAGAAGGAAAGTAATGGATAGGAAGAAATAGAAGGAGAAGAGGGAAAAAGTGTGTGTGTGTGCGTGAGTGCGTGCGTGCGTGTGTGTGCTTGCGTGTGTGCGTTACCTATAAACAGGAGACTAAATATGATGATGAGCTGGTAGACTCCGTGACCCAGGATGTTCTTCAACATCGTCAAGGAGATGAGAGGGTTGTTGCGGCCATAGGGTTTACGTAGCAACAGGGACTCTGTGGGGGGTTCTGTTGCTAGGGCAAGAGAGGCGAAGGTATCCATGATGAGGTTAACCCATAACATCTGGACTGCTTTCAGAGGAGAGTCCTGGGGGGGCAAGAGGGTTGGTGGGGGGAGGAGAATGTGTGAAAAGCCACTGTTGATGCCCACAATGTTGAGAGTGTGCGTTTGTGTGTGAGTGCGTTTGTGTGTGAGCGTTTTGTGTGCGTGTGTGTGTGTGTGTGCGTTTGTGTGTGTGTGTTACCTGTGTGATGCCAGGCCCCAGTGAAGGCCACGATGACAGCCACCACGTTGACAGTCAGCTGTGTGTGTGTGTGTGTGTGTGTGTGTGTGTGTGTGTGTGTGTGTGTGTGTGTGTGTGTGTGTGTGTGTGTGTGTGTGTGTGTGTTACCTGTGTGATGCAGGCCCCAGTAAAGGCCACGATGACAGCCACCACGTTGACAGTCAGCTGGAACTGGAGGAATTTGGAGATGCTGTCGTAGACATTCCTCCCCCACATCACAGCCTTCACTATGCTACTGAAGTTATCGTCCGTTAATATGATGTCAGACGCCTCCTTGGCCACGTCTGTACCGGCTATACCCTGCAGAGAGAGAAGAGGTATGGTTTAATACCGTCTATATCCTGGAGAGAGAAGAGGTATGGTTTAATACCGTCTATAACCTGGAGAGAGAAGAGGTATGGTTTAATACCGTCTATACCCTGGAGAGAGAAGAGGTATGGTTTAATACCGTCTATATCCTGGAGAGAGAAGAGGTATGGTTTAATACCGTCTATACCCTGGAGAGAGAGAAGAGGTATGGTTTAATACCATCTATACCCTGCAGAGAGAGAAGAGATATGGTTTAATACCGCCTATATCCTGCAGAGAGAAGAGGTATGGTTTAATACCGTCTATACCCTGGAGAGAGAAGAGGTATGGTTTAATACCGTCTATACCCTGGAGAGAGAAGAGGTATGGTTTAATACCGTCTATACCCTGCTGAGAGAGAAGAGGTATGGTTTAATACCGGCTATACCCTGGAGAGAGAGAAGAGCTATGGTTTAATACCGTCTATACCCTGCAGAGAGAGAAGAGGTATGGTTTAATACCGTCTATATCCTGCAAAGAGAAGAGGTATGGTTTAATACCGTCTATACCCTGGAGAGAGAAGAGGTATGGTTTAATACCGTCTATACCCTGGAGAGAGAAGAGGTATGGTTTAATACCGTCTATACCCTGGAGAGAGAGAAGAGGTATGGTTTAATACCGTCTATACCCTGGAGAGAGAGAAGAGGTATGGTTTAATACCGTCTATACCCTGCAGAGAGAAGAGGTATGGTTTAATACCGTCTATATCCTGGAGAAGAGGTATGGTTTAATACCATCTATACCCTGGAGAGAGAGAAGAGGTATGGTTTAATACCGTCTATACCCTGCAGAGAGAAGAGGTATGGTTTAATACCGGCTATACCCTGGAGAGAGAGAAGAGGTATGGTTTAATACCGTCTATATCCTGGAGAGAGAGAAGAAGTATGGTTTAATACCGGATATACCCTGCAGAGAGAGAAGAGGTATGGTTTAATACCGTCTATACCCTGCAGAGAGAGAAGAGGAATGGTTTAATACCGTCTATATCCTGCAGAGAGAAGAGGTATGGTTTAATACCGTCTATATCCTGGAGAGAGAAGAGGTATGGTTTAATACCATCTATACCCTGCAGAGAGAGAAGAGGTATGGTTTAATACCGTCTATACCCTGCAGAGAGAGAAGAGGTATGGTTTAATACTGTCTATATCCTGGAGAGAGAGAAGAGGTATGGTTTAATACCGTCTATATCCTGGAGAGAGAAGAGGTATGGTTTAATACCGTCTATATCCTGTAAAGAGAAGAGGTATGGTTTAATACCGTCTATACCCTGGAGAGAGAGAAGAGGTATGGTTTTATACCGTCTATTCCCTGCAGAGAGAGAAGAGGTATGGTTTAATACCGTCTATACCCTGGAGAGAAAAGAGGTATGGTTTAATACCGTCTATATCCTGGAGAGAGAAGAGGTATGGTTTAATACCGTCTATATCCTGGAGAGAGAAGAGGTATGGTTTAATACCGTCAATATCCTCGAGAGAGAAGAGGTATGGTTTAATACCGTCAATATCCTGGACAGAGAAGAGGTATGGTTTAATACCGTCTATATCCTTGACAGAGAAGAGGTATGGTTTAATACCGTCTATATCCTTGAGAGAGAAGAGGTATGGTTTAATACCGTCTATATCCTGCAGAGAGAGAAGAGGTATGGTTTAATACCGTCTATACCCTGGAGAGAGAAGAGGTATGGTTTAATACCGTCTATATCCTGGAGAGAGAAGAGGTATGGTTTAATACCGTATATCCTGGAGAGAGAAGAGGTATGGTTTAATACCGTCTATACCCTGGAGAGAGAGAAGAGGTATGGTTTAATACTGTCTATAACCTGGAGAGAGAAGAGGTATGGTTTAATACCGTCTATATCCTGGAGAGAGAAGAGGTATGGTTTAATACCGTCTATACCCTGGAGAGAGAGAAGAGGTATGGTTTAATACCATCTATACCCTGCAGAGAGAGAAGAGGTATGGTTTAATACCATCTATACCCTGCAGAGAGAGAAGAGGTATGGTTTAATACCGTCTATACCCTGCAGAGAGAGAAGAGATATGGTTTAATACCGCCTATATCCTGCAGAGAGAAGAGGTATGGTTTAACACCGTCTATACCCTGGAGAGAGAAGAGGTATGGTTTAATACCGTCTATACCCTGGAGAGAGAAGAGGTATGGTTTAATACCGTCTATACCCTGGAGAGAGAGAAGAGGTATGGTTTAATACCATCTATACCCTGGAGAGAGAGAAGAGGTATGGTTTAATACCGTCTATACCCTGGAGAAAGAAGAGGTATGGTTTAATACCGTCTATACCCTGGAGAGAGAAGAGGTATTGTTAAATACCGTCTATACCCTGCAGAGAGAGAAGAGGTATGGTTTAATACTGTCTATATACTGGAGAAGAGGTATGGTTTAATACCATCTATACCCTGGAGAGAGAGAAGAGGTATGGTTTAATACCGTCTATACCCTGCAGAGAGAAGAGGTATGGTTTAATACCGTCTATATCCTGGAGAAGAGGTATGGTTTAATACCATCTATACCCTGGAGAGAGAGAAGAGGTATGGTTTAATACCGTCTATACCCTGCAGAGAGAAGAGGTATGGTTTAATACCGGCTATACCCTGGAGAGAGAGAAGAGGTATGGTTTAATACCGTCTATATCCTGGAGAGAGAGAAGAAGTATGGTTTAATACCGGATATACCCTGCAGAGAGAGAAGAGGTATGGTTTAATACCGTCTATACCCTGCAGAGAGAGAAGAGGAATGGTTTAATACCGTCTATATCCTGCAGAGAGAAGAGGTATGGTTTAATACCGTCTATATCCTGGAGAGAGAAGAGGTATGGTTTAATACCATCTATACCCTGCAGAGAGAGAAGAGGTATGGTTTAATACCGTCTATACCCTGCAGAGAGAGAAGAGGTATGGTTTAATACTGTCTATATCCTGGAGAGAGAGAAGAGGTATGGTTTAATACCGTCTATATCCTGGAGAGAGAAGAGGTATGGTTTAATACCGTCTATATCCTGTAAAGAGAAGAGGTATGGTTTAATACCGTCTATACCCTGGAGAGAGAGAAGAGGTATGGTTTTATACCGTCTATTCCCTGCAGAGAGAGAAGAGGTATGGTTTAATACCGTCTATACCCTGGAGAGAAAAGAGGTATGGTTTAATACCGTCTATATCCTGGAGAGAGAAGAGGTATGGTTTAATACCGTCTATATCCTGGAGAGAGAAGAGGTATGGTTTAATACCGTCAATATCCTCGAGAGAGAAGAGGTATGGTTTAATACCGTCAATATCCTGGACAGAGAAGAGGTATGGTTTAATACCGTCTATATCCTTGACAGAGAAGAGGTATGGTTTAATACCGTCTATATCCTTGAGAGAGAAGAGGTATGGTTTAATACCGTCTATATCCTGCAGAGAGAGAAGAGGTATGGTTTAATACCGTCTATACCCTGGAGAGAGAAGAGGTATGGTTTAATACCGTCTATATCCTGGAGAGAGAAGAGGTATGGTTTAATACCGTATATCCTGGAGAGAGAAGAGGTATGGTTTAATACCGTCTATACCCTGGAGAGAGAGAAGAGGTATGGTTTAATACTGTCTATAACCTGGAGAGAGAAGAGGTATGGTTTAATACCGTCTATATCCTGGAGAGAGAAGAGGTATGGTTTAATACCGTCTATACCCTGGAGAGAGAGAAGAGGTATGGTTTAATACCATCTATACCCTGCAGAGAGAGAAGAGGTATGGTTTAATACCATCTATACCCTGCAGAGAGAGAAGAGGTATGGTTTAATACCGTCTATACCCTGCAGAGAGAGAAGAGATATGGTTTAATACCGCCTATATCCTGCAGAGAGAAGAGGTATGGTTTAACACCGTCTATACCCTGGAGAGAGAAGAGGTATGGTTTAATACCGTCTATACCCTGGAGAGAGAAGAGGTATGGTTTAATACCGTCTATACCCTGGAGAGAGAGAAGAGGTATGGTTTAATACCATCTATACCCTGGAGAGAGAGAAGAGGTATGGTTTAATACCGTCTATACCCTGGAGAAAGAAGAGGTATGGTTTAATACCGTCTATACCCTGGAGAGAGAAGAGGTATTGTTAAATACCGTCTATACCCTGCAGAGAGAGAAGAGGTATGGTTTAATACTGTCTATATACTGGAGAAGAGGTATGGTTTAATACCATCTATACCCTGGAGAGAGAGAAGAGGTATGGTTTAATACCGTCTATACCCTGCAGAGAGAAGAGGTATGGTTTAATACCGGCTATACCCTGGAGAGAGAGAAGAGGTATGGTTTAATACCGTCTATATCCTGGAGAGAGAAGAGGTATGGTTTAATACCGTCTATACCCTGGAGAGACAGAAGAGGTATGGTTTAATACCGTCTATACCCTGCAGAGAGAGAAGAGGTATGGTTTAATACCATCTATACCCTGGAGAGACAGAAGAGGTATGGTTTAATACCGTCTATACCCTGGAGAGACAGAAGAGGTATGGTTTAATACCGTCTATATCCTGGAGCGAGAAGAGGTATGGTTTAATACCGTCTATATCCTGGAGAGAGAAGAGGTATGGTTTAATACCGTCTATATCCTGGAGAGAGAAGAGGTATGGTTTAATACCGTCTATATCCTGGAGAGAGAAGAGGTATGGTTTAATACCGTCTATATCCTGCAGAGAGAAGAGGTATGGTTTAATACCGTCTATATCCTGCAGAGAGAGAAGGGGTATGGTTTAATACCGTCTATACCCTGGAGAGAGAAGAGGTATGGTTTAATACCGTCTATACCCTGCAGAGAGAGAAGAGGTATGGTTTAATACCGTCTATACCCTGGAGAGAGAAGAGGTATGGTTTAATACCGTCTATACCCTGCAGAGAGAGAAGAGGTATGGTTTAATACCGTCTATATCCTGGAGAGAGAAGAGGTATGGTTTAATAACGTCTATATCCTGGAGAGAGAAGAGGTATGGTTTAATACCGTCTATATTCTGGAGAGAGAGAAGAGGTATTGTTTAATACCGTCTATATCCTGTAGAGAGAAGAGGTATGGTTTAATAACATCTATACCCTGGAGAGAGAAGAGGTATGGTTTAATACCGTCTATACCCTGGAGAGAGAAGAGGTATGGTTTAATACCATATATATCCTGGAGAGAGAAGAGGTATAGATAGGGGTAAACAGAGAGAAATATGAAGAACGAGGGAGAGACAAAACCAAAGAGAGATAGAGAGAGACACATATCTCCCATATTTCACTCCCATATCTACTGGGTGAAATACCACAGTGTGTCATCACAGCAGCAAGATTTGTGACCTGTTTCCACAAGAAAAGGGCAACCAGTGAAGAACAAACACCATTGTAAATACACGCCATATTTATGTTTATTTATTTTCCCTTTTCTAATGTAACCATTTGCACATCGTTACAACACTATATACGACATTTGTAATGTCTCTATTATTTTGGATCTTGTGTGAGTATAATATTTACTGTTCACTTTTTATTGTTTATTTCACTTTTGTTTATTATCTACTTATCTTGCTTTGGCAATGTTAACAATAGTTTGCCATGACAATAAAGCCCCTTGAATAAAATTGAGAGAGAGAGAGAGAGAGTGTAGGAGAAAGAGTAGGAGAGAGAGTGTAGGAGAGAGTGTGAGAGAGAGATTAAGAGTTTACGCAAATTATGTACAGGTGAGGTCAAATATATTGGCCTCCTTGCTCAAGTCACTATTTCTTCTGATTTACAACTGGACAGGACCCCAAAACATTTATCAACACTGACATTTTTCATTTCAAAGTCAAAAATGGTCTGGACTACATTTTTCAAAATTCAAATGATTTTGGTTGGAGGCAAGATATCTTGTTTTCTGTGTAATGTGTCTAATCTGTAGTAAATTGTTGGTGCCAACAGGGTGAAAACAGCCATTCAACCAGTTTTAAAAAGAGCAAACAGTTAATTCTGCTCCATTGCACATTGTAAAGTGTAAGAGTGCCAATAAATGTGACCGCATCTTTAATACAAGCTAGTGTTTTCCATTCATAATATTACTGTGTCTCAGTCTCTAATACAAGCTAGTGTTTTCCATTCATAATATTACTGTGTCTCAGTCTTTAATACAAGCTAGTGTTTTTCATTCATAATATTACTGTGTCTCAGTCTTTAATAAAAGCTAGTGTTTTCCATTCATAATATTACAGTGTCTCAGTCTTTAATACAAGCTAGTGTTTACCATTCATAATATTACTGTCTCAGTCTTTAATAAAAGCTAGTGTTTTCCATTCATAATATTACTGTGTCTCAGTCTTTAATAAAAGCTAGTGTTTTCCATTCATAATATTACAGTGTCTCAGTCTTTAATACAAGCTAGTGTTTTCCATTCATAATATTACAGTGTCTCAGTCATTAATACAAGCTAGTGTTTTCCATTCATAATATTACTGTCTCAGTCTTTAATACAAGCTAGTGTTTTCCATTCATAATATTACTGTCTCAGTCTTTAATAAAAGCTAGTGTTTTCCATTCATAATATTACTGTGTCTCAGTCTTTAATACAAGCTAGTGTTTTCCATTCATAATATTACTGTGTCTCAGTCTTTAATACAAGCTAGTGTTTTCCATTCATAATATTACTGTCTCAGTCTTTAATACAAGCTAGTGTTTTCCATTCATAATATTACTGTCTCAGACTTTAATACAAGCTAGTGTTTTCCATTCATAATATTACTGTGTCTCAGCAGTGACAACACATAATACTTTGAGCAGGGCGTTACCATGGCAAAGCCCACGTCGGCCTTCTTCAGCGCCGGCCCGTCATTTGTCCCGTCTCCGGTTACCGCGACAACCTGCCTCAGCTCCAACACAGTGCTGTCCATGATGCCTGAACACACAGTGATATACAGTAATGATCTGTTGGTAAACAGTAGGATACACGTTCTAAAGATGGACAACACAATGATCTGTTGGTAAACAATAGGACACGTTCTAAAGATGGACAACACAATGACCTGTTGGTAAAGAGTAGGATACACGTTCTAAAGATGGACAACACAATGATATGTTGGTAAACAGTAGGATACGCTTTCTAAAGATCGACAACACAATGATCTGTTGGTAAACAGTAGGATACGTTCTAAAGATGGACAACACAATGATCTGTTGGTAAACAGTAGGATACGTTCTAAAGATGGACAACACAATGATCTGTTGGTAAACAGTAGGATACATGTTCTAAAGATGGACAACACAATGATCTGTTGGTAAACAGTAGGACACGTTCTAAAGATGGACAACACAATGATATGTTGGTAAACAGTAGGATAAACGTTCTAAAGATGGACAACACAATGATATGTTGGTAAACAGTAGGATACACGTTCTAAAGATGGACAACACAATGATCTGTTGGTTAACAGTAGGATACAGGTTCTAAAGATGGACAACACAATGATCTGTTGGTAAACAGTAGGATACGTTCTAAAGATGGACAACACAATGATCTGTTGGTAAACAGTAGGATACACGTTCTAAAGATGGACAACACAATGATCTGTTGGTAAACAGTAGGATACACGTTCTAAAGATGGACAACACAATGATCTGTTGGTAAAGAGTAGGATACACATTCTAAAGATGGACAACACAATGATATGTTGGTAAACAGTAGGATACGCTTTCTAAAGATCGACAACACAATCATATGTTGGTAAACAGTAGGACACGTTCTAAAGATGGACAACACAATGATATGTTGGTAAACAGTAGGATACATTCTAAAGATGGACAACACAATGATCTGTTGGTTAACAGTAGGATACATTCTAAAGATGGACAACACAATGATATGTTGGTAAACAGTAGGATACACGTTCTAAAGATGGACAACACAATGATCTGTTGGTAAACAGTAGGATACACGTTCTAAAGATGGACAACACAATGATCTGTTGGTAAACAGTAGGATACACGTTCTAAAGATGGACAACACAATGATCTGTTGGTAAACAGTAGGATACACGTTCTAAAGATGGACAACACAATGATCTGTTGGTAAACAGTAGGATACGTTCTAAAGATGGACAACACAATGATATGTTGGTAAACAGTAGGATACACGTTCTAAAGATGGACAACACAATGATCTGTTGGTAAACAGTAGGATACACGTTCTAAAGATGGACAACACAATGATCTGTTGGTTAACAGTAGATACAGGTTCTAAAGATGGACAACACAATGATCTGTTGGTAAACAGTAGGATACACGTTCTAAAGATGGACAACACAATGATCTGTTGGTAAACAGTAGGATACACGTTCTAAAGATGGACAACACAATGATATGTTGGTAAACAGTAGGATACACGTTCTAAAGATGGACAACACAATGATATGTTGGTAAACAGTAGGATACACGTTCTAAAGATGGACAACACAATGATCTGTTGGTAAACAGTAGGATACACGTTCTAAAGATGGACAACACAATGATCTGTTGGTAAACAGTAGGATACACGTTCTAAAGATGGACAACACAATGATCTGTTGGTAAACAGTAGGATACGTTCTAAAGATGGACAACACAATGATCTGTTGGTAAACAGTAGGATACGTTCTAAAGATGGACAACACAATGATCTGTTGGTAAACAGTAGGATACACGTTCTAAAGATGGACAACACAATGATCTGTTGGTTAACAGTAGGATACAGGTTCTAAAGATGGACAACACAATGATCTGTTGGTAAACAGTAGGATACACGTTCTAAAGATGGACAACACAATGATCTGTTGGTTAAACAGTAGGATACACGTTCTAAAGATGGACAACACAATGATATGTTGGTAAACAGTAGGATACACGTTCTAAAGATGGACAACACAATGATATGTTGGTAAACAGTAGGATACACGTTCTAAAGATGGACAACACAATGATCTGTTGGTAAACAGTAGGATACACGTTCTAAAGATGGACAACACAATGATCTGTTGGTAAACAGTAGGATACACGTTCTAAAGATGGACAACACAATGATCTGTTGGTAAACAGTAGGATACACGTTCTAAAGATGGACAACACAATGATCTGTTGGTAAACAGTAGGATACACGTTCTAAAGATGGACAACACAATGATCTGTTGGTAAACAGTAGGATACACGTTCTAAAGATGGACAACACAATGATATGTTGGTAAACAGTAGGACACGTTCTAAAGATGGACAACACAATGATCTGTTGGTAAACAGTAGGATACGTTCTAAAGATGGACAACACAATGATCTGTTGGTAAACAGTAGGATACGTTCTAAAGATGGACAACACAATGATATGTTGGTAAACAGTAGGATACACGTTCTAAAGATGGACAACACAATGATCTGTTGGTAAACAGTAGGATACAGTTCTAAAGATGGACAACACAATGATCTGTTGGTAAACAGTAGGATACGTTCTAAAGATGGACAACACAATGATCTGTTGGTAAACAGTAGGATACACGTTCTAAAGATGGACAACACAATGATCTGTTGGTAAACAGTAGGATACACGTTCTAAAGATGGACAACACAATGATATGTTGGTAAACAGTAGGACACGTTCTAAAGATGGACAACACAATGATCTGTTGGTAAACAGTAGGATACGTTCTAAAGATGGACAACACAATGATTTGTTGGTAAACAGTAGGATACGTTCTAAAGATGGACAACACAATGATATGTTGGTAAACAGTAGGATACACGTTCTAAAGATGGACAACACAATGATCTGTTGGTTAACAGTAGGATACAGGTTCTAAAGATGGAGAACACAATGATCTGTTGGTAAACAGTAGGATACGTTCTAAAGATGGACAACACAATGATCTGTTGGTAAACAGTAGGACACGTTCTAAAGATGGACAACACAATGATATGTTGGTAAACAGTAGGATACACGATCTAAAGATGGACAACACAATGATATGTTGGTAAACAGTAGGATACACGTTCTAAAGATGGACAACACAATGATCTGTTGGTAAACAGTAGGATACGTTCTAAAGATGGACAACACAATGATATGTTGGTAAACAGTAGGATACACGTTCTAAAGATGGACAACACAATGATCTGTTGGTAAACAGTAGGATACACGTTCTAAAGATGGACAACACAATGATATGTTGGTAAACAGTAGGATACACGTTCTAAAGATGGACAACACAATGATCTGTTGGTAAATAGTAGGATACGTTCTAAAGATGGACAACACAATGATCTGTTGGTAAACAGTAGGACACGTTCTAAAGATGGACAACACAATGATATGTTGGTAAACAGTAGGATACACGTTCTAAAGATGGACAACACAATGATCTGTTGGTTAACAGTAGGATACAGGTTCTAAAGATGGACAACACAATGATCTGTTGGTAAACAGTAAGATACACGTTCTAAAGATGGACAACACAATGATCTGTTTGTTAAACAGTAGGATACACGTTCTAAAGATGGACAACACAATGATATCTTGGTAAACAGTAGGATACACGTTCTAAAGATGGACAACACAATGATATGTTGGTAAACAGTAGGATACACGTTCTAAAGATGGACAACACAATGATATGTTGGTAAACAGTAGGATACACGTTCTAAAGATGGACAACACAATGATCTGTTGGTTAACAGTAGGATACAGGTTCTAAAGATGGACAACACAATGATCTGTTGGTAAACAGTAGGATACGTTCTAAAGATGGACAACACAATGATCTGTTGGTAAACAGTAGGATACACGTTCTAAAGATGGACAACACAATGATCTGTTGGTAAACAGTAGGATACACGTTCTAAAGATGGACAACACAATGATCTGTTGGTAAACAGTAGGATACACGTTCTAAAGATGGACAACACAATGATCTGTTGGTAAACAGTAGGATACACGTTCTAAAGATGGACAACACAATGATATGTTGGTAAACAGTAGGATACACGTTCTAAAGATGGACAACACAATGATATGTTGGTAAACAGTAGGATACACGTTCTAAAGATGGACAACACAATGATATGTTGGTAAACAGTAGGATACACGTTCTAAAGATGGACAACACAATGATCTGTTGGTTAACAGTAGGATACACGTTCTAAAGATGGACAACACAATGATCTGTTGGTAAACAGTAGGATACACGTTCTAAAGATGGACAACACAATGATCTGTTGGTTAACAGTAGGATACACGTTCTAAAGATGGACAACACAATGATATGTTGGTAAACAGTAGGATACACGTTCTAAAGATGGACAACACAATGATCTGTTGGTAAACAGTAGGATACACGTTCTAAAGATGGACAACACAATGATCTGTTGGTAAACAGTAGGATACGTTCTAAAGATGGACAACACAATGATATGTTGGTAAACAGTAGGATACACGTTCTAAAGATGGACAACACAATGATCTGTTGGTAAACAGTAGGATACGTTCTAAAGATGGACAACACAATGATATGTTGGTAAACAGTAGGATACGTTCTAAAGATGGACAACACAATGATATGTTGGTAAACAGTAGGATACACGTTCTAAAGATGGACAACACAATGATCTGTTGGTTAACAGTAGGATACAGGTTCTAAAGATGGACAACACAATGATCTGTTGGTAAACAGTAGGATACACGTTCTAAAGATGGACAACACAATGATCTGTTGGTAAACAGTAGGATACACGTTCTAAAGATGGACAACACAATGATATGTTGGTAAACAGTAGGATACACGTTCTAAAGATGGACAACACAATGATATGTTGGTAAACAGTAGGATACACGTTCTAAAGATGGACAACACAATGATCTGTTGGTAAACACGTTCTAAAGATGGACAACACAATGATCTGTTGGTAAACAGTAGGATACACGTTCTAAAGATGGACAACACAATGATATGTTGGTAAACAGTAGGATACACGTTCTAAAGATGGACAACACAATGATCTGTTGGTAAACAGTAGGATACACGTTCTAAAGATGGACAACACAATGATATGTTGGTAAACAGTAGGATACACGTTCTAAAGATGGACAACACAATGATCTGTTGGTAAACAGTAGGATACGTTCTAAAGATGGACAACACAATGATCTGTTGGTAAACAGTAGGACACGTTCTAAAGATGGACAACACAATGATCTGTTGGTAAACAGTAGGATCACGTTCTAAAGATGGACAACACAATGATATGTTGGTAAACAGTAGGATACACGTTCTAAAGATGGACAACACAATGATCTGTTGGTAAACAGTAGGATACACGTTCTAAAGATGGACAACACAATGATCTGTTGGTAAACAGTAGGATCACGTTCTAAAGATGGACAACACAATGATATGTTGGTAAACAGTAGGATACACGTTCTAAAGATGGACAACACAATGATATGTTGGTAAACAGTAGGATACACGTTCTAAAGATGGACAACACAATGATCTGTTGGTAAACAGTAGGATACACGTTCTAAAGATGGACAACACAATGATCTGTTGGTAAACAGTAGGATACACGTTCTAAAGATGGACAACACAATGATCTGTTGGTAAACAGTAGGATACGTTCTAAAGATGGACAACACAATGATATGTTGGTAAACAGTAGGATACACGTTCTAAAGATGGACAACACAATGATCTGTTGGTAAACAGTAGGATACGTTCTAAAGATGGACAACACAATGATCTGTTGGTAAACAGTAGGACACGTTCTAAAGATGGACAACACAATGATCTGTTGGTAAACAGTAGGATACACGTTCTAAAGATGGACAACACAATGATCTGTTGGTTAACAGTAGGATACAGGTTCTAAAGAAGGACAACACAATGATCTGTTGGTAAACAGTAAGATACACGTTCTAAAGATGGACAACACAATGATCTGTTTGTTAAACAGTAGGATACACGTTCTAAAGATGGACAACACAATGATATCTTGGTAAACAGTAGGATACACGTTCTAAAGATGGACAACACAATGATATGTTGGTAAACAGTAGGATACACGTTCTAAAGATGGACAACACAATGATATGTTGGTAAACAGTAGGATACACGTTCTAAAGATGGACAACACAATGATCTGTTGGTTAACAGTAGGATACAGGTTCTAAAGATGGACAACACAATGATCTGTTGGTAAACAGTAGGATACGTTCTAAAGATGGACAACACAATGATCTGTTGGTAAACAGTAGGATACACGTTCTAAAGATGGACAACACAATGATCTGTTGGTAAACAGTAGGATACACGTTCTAAAGATGGACAACACAATGATCTGTTGGTAAACAGTAGGATACACGTTCTAAAGATGGACAACACAATGATATGTTGGTAAACAGTAGGATACACGTTCTAAAGATGGACAACACAATGATCTGTTGGTAAACAGTAGGATACGTTCTAAAGATGGACAACACAATGATTTGTTGGTAAACAGTAGGATACGTTCTAAAGATGGACAACACAATGATATGTTGGTAAACAGTAGGATACACGTTCTAAAGATGGACAACACAATGATCTGTTGGTTAACAGTAGGATACACGTTCTAAAGATGGACAACACAATGATCTGTTGGTAAACAGTAGGATACAGTTCTAAAGATGGACAACACAATGATCTGTTGGTAAACAGTAGGATACACGTTCTAAAGATGGACAACACAATGATATGTTGGTAAACAGTAGGATACACGTTCTAAAGATGGACAACACAATGATCTGTTGGTAAACAGTAGGATACACGTTCTAAAGATGGACAACACAATGATCTGTTGGTAAACAGTAGGATACGTTCTAAAGATGGACAACACAATGATCTGTTGGTAAACAGTAGGATACACGTTCTAAAGATGGACAACACAATGATCTGTTGGTAAACAGTAGGATACACGTTCTAAAGATGGACAACACAATGATATGTTGGTAAACAGTAGGATACACGTTCTAAAGATGGACAACACAATGATCTGTTGGTAAATAGTAGGATACGTTCTAAAGATGGACAACACAATGATCTGTTGGTAAACAGTAGGACACGTTCTAAAGATGGACAACACAATGATATGTTGGTAAACAGTAGGATACACGTTCTAAAGATGGACAACACAATGATCTGTTGGTTAACAGTAGGATACAGGTTCTAAAGATGGACAACACAATGATCTGTTGGTAAACAGTAGGATACACGTTCTAAAGATGGACAACACAATGATCTGTTTGTTAAACAGTAGGATACACGTTCTAAAGATGGACAACACAATGATATGTTGGTAAACAGTAGGATACACGTTCTAAAGATGGACAACACAATGATATGTTGGTAAACAGTAGGATACACGTTCTAAAGATGGACAACACAATGATCTGTTGGTAAACAGTAGGATACACGTTCTAAAGATGGACAACACAATGATCTGTTGGTAAACAGTAGGATACACGTTCTAAAGATGGACAACACAATGATCTGTTGGTAAACAGTAGGATACACGTTCTAAAGATGGACAACACAATGATATGTTGGTAAACAGTAGGATACACGTTCTAAAGATGGACAACACAATGATCTGTTGGTAAACAGTAGGATACACGTTCTAAAGATGGACAACACAATGATCTGTTGGTAAACAGTAGGATACACGTTCTAAAGATGGACAACACAATGATCTGTTGGTAAACAGTAGGATACGTTCTAAAGATGGACAACACAATGATCTGTTGGTAAACAGTAGGATACGTTCTAAAGATGGACAACACAATGATCTGTTGGTAAACAGTAGGATACACGTTCTAAAGATGGACAACACAATGATCTGTTGGTAAACAGTAGGATACACGTTCTAAAGATGGACAACACAATGATATCTTGGTAAACAGTAGGATACACGTTCTAAAGATGGACAACACAATGATATGTTGGTAAACAGTAGGATACACGTTCTAAAGATGGACAACACAATGATATGTTGGTAAACAGTAGGATACACGTTCTAAAGATGGACAACACAATGATCTGTTGGTAAACAGTAGGATACACGTTCTAAAGATGGACAACACAATGATCTGTTGGTAAACAGTAGGATACACGTTCTAAAGATGGACAACACAATGATCTGTTGGTAAACAGTAGGATACACGTTCTAAAGATGGACAACACAATGATATGTTGGTAAACAGTAGGATACACGTTCTAAAGATGGACAACACAATGATCTGTTGGTAAACAGTAGGATACACGTTCTAAAGATGGACAACACAATGATCTGTTGGTAAACAGTAGGATACGTTCTAAAGATGGACAACACAATGATTGTGGTAACAGTAGGACACGATGGACAACACAATGATTGTTGGTAAACAGTAGGATACACGTTCTAAAGATGGACAACACAATGATCTGTTGGTAAACAGTAGGATACACGTTCTAAAGATGGACAACACAATGATCTGTTGGTAAACAGTAGGATACACGTTCTAAAGATGGACAACACAATGATCTGTTGGTAAACAGTAGGATACACGTTCTAAAGATGGACAACACAATGATCTGTTGGTAAACAGTAGGATACGTTCTAAAGATGGACAACACAATGATCTGTTGGTAAACAGTAGGATCACGTTCTAAAGATGGACAACACAATGATCTGTTGGTAAACAGTAGGATACGTTCTAAAGATGGACAACACAATGATATGTTGGTAAACAGTAGGATACGTTCTAAAGATGGACAACACAATGATATGTTGGTAAACAGTAGGATACACGTTCTAAAGATGGACAACACAATGATCTGTTGGTTAACAGTAGGATACAGGTTCTAAAGATGGAGAACACAATGATCTGTTGGTAAACAGTAGGATACGTTCTAAAGATGGACAACACAATGATCTGTTGGTTAAACAGTAGGATACACGTTCTAAAGATGGACAACACAATGATATGTTGGTAAACAGTAGGATACACGTTCTAAAGATGGACAACACAATGATATGTTGGTAAACAGTAGGATACAGTTCTAAAGATGGACAACACAATGATCTGTTGGTAAACAGTAGGACACGTTCTAAAGATGGACAACACAATGATATGTTGGTAAACAGTAGGATACACGTTCTAAAGATGGACAACACAATGATCTGTTGGTAAACAGTAGGATACACGTTCTAAAGATGGACAACACAATGATCTGTTGGTAAACAGTAGGATACACGTTCTAAAGATGGACAACACAATGATCTGTTGGTAAACAGTAGGATACACGTTCTAAAGATGGACAACACAATGATCTGTTGGTAAACAGTAGGATACGTTCTAAAGATGGACAACACAATGATCTGTTGGTAAACAGTAGGACACGTTCTAAAGATGGACAACACAATGATCTGTTGGTTAACAGTAGGATACAGGTTCTAAAGAAGGACAACACAATGATCTGTTGGTAAACAGTAAGATACACGTTCTAAAGATGGACAACACAATGATCTGTTGGTAAACAGTAGGATACACGTTCTAAAGATGGACAACACAATGATATGTTGGTAAACAGTAGGATACACGTTCTAAAGATGGACAACACAATGATATGTTGGTAAACAGTAGGATACACGTTCTAAAGATGGACAACACAATGATCTGTTGGTAAACAGTAGGATACACGTTCTAAAGATGGACAACACAATGATCTGTTGGTAAACAGTAGGATACACGTTCTAAAGATGGACAACACAATGATCTGTTGGTAAACAGTAGGATACACGTTCTAAAGATGGACAACACAATGATCTGTTGGTAAACAGTAGGATACGTTCTAAAGATGGACAACACAATGATATGTTGGTAAACAGTAGGATACACGTTCTAAAGATGGACAACACAATGATCTGTTGGTAAACAGTAGGATACACGTTCTAAAGATGGACAACACAATGATATGTTGGTAAACAGTAGGATACACGTTCTAAAGATGGACAACACAATGATCTGTTGGTAAATAGTAGGATACGTTCTAAAGATGGACAACACAATGATCTGTTGGTAAACAGTAGGACACGTTCTAAAGGTGGACAACACAATGATCTGTTGGTAAACAGTAGGACACGTTCTAAAGATGGACAACACAATGATCTGTTGGTTAACAGTAGGATACAGGTTCTAAAGAAGGACAACACAATGATCTGTTGGTAAACAGTAAGATACACGTTCTAAAGATGGACAACACAATGATCTGTTTGTTAAACAGTAGGATACACGTTCTAAAGATGGACAACACAATGATATCTTGGTAAACAGTAGGATACACGTTCTAAAGATGGACAACACAATGATATGTTGGTAAACAGTAGGATACACGTTCTAAAGATGGACAACACAATGATATGTTGGTAAACAGTAGGATACACGTTCTAAAGATGGACAACACAATGATCTGTTGGTTAACAGTAGGATACATGTTCTAAAGATGGACAACACAATGATCTGTTGGTAAACAGTAGGATACACGTTCTAAAGATGGACAACACAATGATCTGTTGGTAAACAGTAGGATACACGTTCTAAAGATGGACAACACAATGATCTGTTGATAAACAGTAGGATACACGTTCTAAAGATGGACAACACAATGATCTGTTGGTAAACAGTAGGATACATTCTAAAGATGGACAACACAATGATATGTTGGTAAACAGTAGGACACGTTCTAAAGATGGACAACACAATGATCTGTTGGTAAACAGTAGGATACGTTCTAAAGATGGACAACACAATGATTTGTTGGTAAACAGTAGGATACGTTCTAAAGATGGACAACACAATGATATGTTGGTAAACAGTAGGATACACCTTCTAAAGATGGACAACACAATGATCTGTTGGTTAACAGTAGGATACAGGTTCTAAAGATGGAGAACACAATGATCTGTTGGTAAACAGTAGGATACGTTCTAAAGATGGACAACACAATGATCTGTTGGTAAACAGTAGGACACGTTCTAAAGATGGACAACACAATGATATGTTGGTAAACAGTAGGATACACGTTCTAAAGATGGACAACACAATGATCTGTTGGTAAACAGTAGGATACATGTTCTAAAGATGGACAACACAATGATCTGTTGGTAAACAGTAGGATACGTTCTAAAGATGGACAACACAATGATATGTTGGTAAACAGTAGGACACGTTCTAAAGATGGACAACACAATGATCTGTTGGTAAACAGTAGGATACACGTTCTAAAGATGGACAACACAATGATATGTTGGTAAACAGTAGGATACACGTTCTAAAGATGGACAACACAATGATCTGTTGGTTAACAGTAGGATACAGGTTCTAAAGATGGACAACACAATGATCTGTTGGTAAACAGTAGGATACGTTCTAAAGATGGACAACACAATGATCTGTTGGTAAACAGTAGGACACGTTCTAAAGATGGACAACACAATGATCTGTTGGTAAACAGTAGGATACACGTTCTAAAGATGGACAACACAATGATATGTTGGTAAACAGTAGGATACACGTTCTAAAGATGGACAACACAATGATATGTTGGTAAACAGTAGGATACACGTTCTAAAGATGGACAACACAATGATCTGTTGGTAAACAGTAGGATACACGTTCTAAAGATGGACAACACAATGATATGTTGGTAAACAGTAGGATACACGTTCTAAAGATGGACAACACAATGATATGTTGGTAAACAGTAGGATACACGTTCTAAAGATGGACAACACAATGATCTGTTGGTAAACAGTAGGATACACGTTCTAAAGATGGACAACACAATGATCTGTTGGTAAACAGTAGGATACACGTTCTAAAGATGGACAACACAATGATCTGTTGGTAAACAGTAGGATACACGTTCTAAAGATGGACAACACAATGATATGTTGGTAAACAGTAGGATACACGTTCTAAAGATGGACAACACAATGATCTGTTGGTAAACAGTAGGATACACGTTCTAAAGATGGACAACACAATGATCTGTTGGTAAACAGTAGGATACGTTCTAAAGATGGACAACACAATGATCTGTTGGTAAACAGTAGGATACACGTTCTAAAGATGGACAACACAATGATATGTTGGTAAACAGTAGGATACACGTTCTAAAGATGGACAACACAATGATCTGTTGGTAAACAGTAGGACACGTTCTAAAGATGGACAACACAATGATATGTTGGTAAACAGTAGGATACGTTCTAAAGATGGACAACACAATGATATGTTGGTAAACAGTAGGATACACGTTCTAAAGATGGACAACACAATGATCTGTTGGTTAACAGTAGGATACAGGTTCTAAAGATGGACAACACAATGATCTGTTGGTAAACAGTAGGATACACGTTCTAAAGATGGACAACACAATGATCTGTTGGTTAAACAGTAGGATACACGTTCTAAAGATGGACAACACAATGATATGTTGGTAAACAGTAGGATACACGTTCTAAAGATGGACAACACAATGATATGTTGGTAAACAGTAGGATACACGTTCTAAAGATGGACAACACAATGATCTGTTGGTAAACAGTAGGATACAGTTCTAAAGATGGACAACACAATGATCTGTTGGTAAACAGTAGGATACACGTTCTAAAGATGGACAACACAATGATCTGTTGGTAAACAGTAGGATACACGTTCTAAAGATGGACAACACAATGATATGTTGGTAAACAGTAGGATACACGTTCTAAAGATGGACAACACAATGATCTGTTGGTAAACAGTAGGATACGTTCTAAAGATGGACAACACAATGATCTGTTGGTAAACAGTAGGACACGTTCTAAAGATGGACAACACAATGATATGTTGGTAAACAGTAGGATACACGTTCTAAAGATGGACAACACAATGATCTGTTGGTAAACAGTAGGATACGTTCTAAAGATGGACAACACAATGATCTGTTGGTAAACAGTAGGATACGTTCTAAAGATGGACAACACAATGATCTGTTGGTAAACAGTAGGATACACGTTCTAAAGATGGACAACACAATGATATGTTGGTAAACAGTAGGATACACGATCTAAAGATGGACAACACAATGATATGTTGGTAAACAGTAGGATACATGTTCTAAAGATGGACAACACAATGATCTGTTGGTAAACAGTAGGATACACGTTCTAAAGATGGACAACACAATGATATGTTGGTAAACAGTAGGATACACGTTCTAAAGATGGACAACACAATGATATGTTGGTAAACAGTAGGATACACGTTCTAAAGATGGACAACACAATGATCTGTTGGTTAACAGTAGGATACACGTTCTAAAGATGGACAACACAATGATCTGTTGGTTAACAGTAGGATACACGTTCTAAAGATGGACAACACAATGATCTGTTGGTTAACAGTAGAATACACGTTCTAAAGATGGACAACACAATGATATGTTGGTAAACAGTAGGATACACGTTCTAAAGATGGACAACACAATGATCTGTTGGTAAACAGTAGGATACACGTTCTAAAGATGGACAACACAATGATCTGTTGGTAAATAGTAGGATACGTTCTAAAGATGGACAACACAATGATCTGTTGGTAGACAGTAGGACACGTTCTATAGGTGGACAACACAATGATATGTTGGTAAACAGTAGGATACACGTTCTAAAGATGGACAACACAATGATATGTTGGTAAACAGTAGGATACACGTTCTAAAGATGGACAACACAATGATCTGTTGGTAAACAGTAGGACACGTTCTAAAGATGGACAACACAATGATATGTTGGTAAACAGTAGGATACGTTCTAAAGATGGACAACACAATGATATGTTGGTAAACAGTAGGATACACGTTCTAAAGATGGACAACACAATGATCTGTTGGTTAACAGTAGGATACAGGTTCTAAAGATGGACAACACAATGATCTGTTGGTAAACAGTAGGATACACGTTCTAAAGATGGACAACACAATGATCTGTTGGTTAAACAGTAGGATACACGTTCTAAAGATGGACAACACAATGATATGTTGGTAAACAGTAGGATACACGTTCTAAAGATGGACAACACAATGATATGTTGGTAAACAGTAGGATACACGTTCTAAAGATGGACAACACAATGATCTGTTGGTTAACAGTAGGATACAGGTTCTAAAGATGGACAACACAATGATCTGTTGGTAAACAGTAGGATACGTTCTAAAGATGGACAACACAATGATCTGTTGGTTAAACAGTAGGATACACGTTCTAAAGATGGACAACCCAATGATATGTTGGTAAACAGTAGGATACAGGTTCTAAAGATGGACAACACAATGATATGTTGGTAAACAGTAGGATACGTTCTAAAGATGGACAACACAATGATCTGTTGGTAAACAGTAGGACACGTTCTAAAGATGGACAACACAATGATATGTTGGTAAACAGTAGGATACACGTTCTAAAGATGGACAACACAATGATCTGTTGGTAAACAGTAGGATACACGTTCTAAAGATGGACAACACAATGATCTGTTGGTAAACAGTAGGATACACGTTCTAAAGATGGACAACACAATGATCTGTTGATAAACAGTAGGATACACGTTCTAAAGATGGACAACACAATGATCTGTTGGTAAACAGTAGGATACGTTCTAAAGATGGACAACACAATGATATGTTGGTAAACAGTAGGACACGTTCTAAAGATGGACAACACAACGATCTGTTGGTTAACAGTAGGATACAGGTTCTAAAGATGGACAACACAATGATATGTTGGTAAACAGTAGGATACGTTCTAAAGATGGACAACACAATGATCTGTTGGTAAACAGTAGGATACACGTTCTAAAGATGGACAACACAATGATATGTTGGTAAACAGTAGGATACACGATCTAAAGATGGACAACACAATGATATGTTGGTAAACAGTAGGATACATGTTCTAAAGATGGACAACACAATGATCTGTTGGTAAACAGTAGGATACACGTTCTAAAGATGGACAACACAATGATCTGTTGGTAAACAGTAGGATACACGTTCTAAAGATGGACAACACAATGATCTGTTGGTAAACAGTAGGATACACGTTCTAAAGATGGACAACACAATGATCTGTTGGTAAACAGTAGGATACGTTCTAAAGATGGACAACACAATGATCTGTTGGTAAACAGTAGGATACACGTTCTAAAGATGGACAACACAATGATCTGTTGGTAAACAGTAGGATACACGTTCTAAAGATGGACAACACAATGATATGTTGGTAAACAGTAGGATACACGTTCTAAAGATGGACAACACAATGATCTGTTGGTAAATAGTAGGATACGTTCTAAAGATGGACAACACAATGATCTGTTGGTAAACAGTAGGACACGTTCTAAAGGTGGACAACACAATGATCTGTTGGTAAACAGTAGGACACGTTCTAAAGATGGACAACACAATGATCTGTTGGTTAACAGTAGGATACAGGTTCTAAAGATGGACAACACAATGATCTGTTGGTAAACAGTAAGATACACGTTCTAAAGATGGACAACACAATGATCTGTTTGTTAAACAGTAGGATACACGTTCTAAAGATGGACAACACAATGATATCTTGGTAAACAGTAGGATACACGTTCTAAAGATGGACAACACAATGATATGTTGGTAAACAGTAGGATACGTTCTAAAGATGGACAACACAATGATCTGTTGGTAAACAGTAGGACACGTTCTAAAGATGGACAACACAATGATATGTTGGTAAACAGTAGGATACACGTTCTAAAGATGGACAACACAATGATCTGTTGGTAAACAGTAGGATACACGTTCTAAAGATGGACAACACAATGATCTGTTGGTAAACAGTAGGATACACGTTCTAAAGATGGACAACACAATGATCTGTTGGTAAACAGTAGGATACACGTTCTAAAGATGGACAACACAATGATCTGTTGGTAAACAGTAGGATACGTTCTAAAGATGGACAACACAATGATCTGTTGGTAAACAGTAGGACACGTTCTAAAGGTGGACAACACAATGATCTGTTGGTAAACAGTAGGACACGTTCTAAAGATGGACAACACAATGATCTGTTGGTTAACAGTAGGATACAGGTTCTAAAGATGGACAACACAATGATCTGTTGGTAAACAGTAGGATACACGTTCTAAAGATGGACAACACAATGATCTGTTGGTTAAACAGTAGGATACACGTTCTAAAGATGGACAACACAATGATATGTTGGTAAACAGTAGGATACACGTTCTAAAGATGGACAACACAATGATATGTTGGTAAACAGTAGGATACAGTTCTAAAGATGGACAACACAATGATCTGTTGGTAAACAGTAGGACACGTTCTAAAGATGGACAACACAATGATATGTTGGTAAACAGTAGGATACACGTTCTAAAGATGGACAACACAATGATCTGTTGGTAAACAGTAGGATACACGTTCTAAAGATGGACAACACAATGATCTGTTGGTAAACAGTAGGATACACGTTCTAAAGATGGACAACACAATGATCTGTTGATAAACAGTAGGATACACGTTCTAAAGATGGACAACACAATGATCTGTTGGTAAACAGTAGGATACGTTCTAAAGATGGACAACACAATGATATGTTGGTAAACAGTAGGACACGTTCTAAAGATGGACAACACAATGATCTGTTGGTAAACAGTAGGATACGTTCTAAAGATGGACAACACAATGATTTGTTGGTAAACAGTAGGATACGTTCTAAAGATGGACAACACAATGATATGTTGGTAAACAGTAGGATACACGTTCTAAAGATGGACAACACAATGATCTGTTGGTTAACAGTAGGATACAGGTTCTAAAGATGGAGAACACAATGATCTGTTGGTAAACAGTAGGATACGTTCTAAAGATGGACAACACAATGATCTGTTGGTAAACAGTAGGACACGTTCTAAAGATGGACAACACAATGATATGTTGGTAAACAGTAGGATACACGTTCTAAAGATGGACAACACAATGATCTGTTGGTAAACAGTAGGATACACGTTCTAAAGATGGACAACACAATGATATGTTGGTAAACAGTAGGATCACGTTCTAAAGATGGACAACACAATGATCTGTTGGTAAACAGTAGGATACACGTTCTAAAGATGGACAACACAATGATCTGTTGGTAAACAGTAGGATACAGTTCTAAAGATGGACAACACAATGATCTGTTGGTAAACAGTAGGATACACGTTCTAAAGATGGACAACACAATGATATGTTGGTAAACAGTAGGATACACGTTCTAAAGATGGACAACACAATGATCTGTTGGTAAACAGTAGGACACGTTCTAAAGATGGACAACACAATGATTGTTGGTAAACAGTAGGCATATGTTGGTAAACAGTAGGATACATGTTCTAAAGATGGACAACACAATGATCTGTTGGTAAACAGTAGGATACACGTTCTAAAGATGGACAACACAATGATATGTTGGTAAACAGTAGGATACACGTTCTAAAGATGGACAACACAATGATATGTTGGTAAACAGTAGGATACACGTTCTAAAGATGGACAACACAATGATCTGTTGGTAAACAGTAGGATACACGTTCTAAAGATGGACAACACAATGATCTGTTGGTAAACAGTAGGATACGTTCTAAAGATGGACAACACAATGATATGTTGGTAAACAGTAGGATACACGTTCTAAAGATGGACAACACAATGATCTGTTGGTAAACAGTAGGATACACGTTCTAAAGATGGACAACACAATGATATGTTGGTAAACAGTAGGATACACGTTCTAAAGATGGACAACACAATGATCTGTTGGTAAATAGTAGGATACGTTCTAAAGATGGACAACACAATGATCTGTTGGTAAACAGTAGGACACGTTCTAAAGGTGGACAACACAATGATATGTTGGTAAACAGTAGGATACACGTTCTAAAGATGGACAACACAATGATATGTTGGTAAACAGTAGGATACACGTTCTAAAGATGGACAACACAATGATCTGTTGGTAAACAGTAGGACACGTTCTAAAGATGGACATCACAATGATATGTTGGTAAACAGTAGGATACGTTCTAAAGATGGACAACACAATGATATGTTGGTAAACAGTAGGATACACGTTCTAAAGATGGACAACACAATGATCTGTTGGTTAACAGTAGGATACAGGTTCTAAAGATGGACAACACAATGATCTGTTGGTAAACAGTAGGATACACGTTCTAAAGATGGACAACACAATGATCTGTTGGTTAAACAGTAGGATACACGTTCTAAAGATGGACAACACAATGATATGTTGGTAAACAGTAGGATACACGTTCTAAAGATGGACAACACAATGATCTGTTGGTAAACAGTAGGATACACGTTCTAAAGATGGACAACACAATGATCTGTTGGTAAACAGTAGGATACACGTTCTAAAGATGGACAACACAATGATATGTTGGTAAACAGTAGGATACACGTTCTAAAGATGGACAACACAATGATCTGTTGGTAAACAGTAGGATACACGTTCTAAAGATGGACAACACAATGATCTGTTGGTAAACAGTAGGATACGTTCTAAAGATGGACAACACAATGATATGTTGGTAAACAGTAGGACACGTTCTAAAGATGGACAACACAATGATCTGTTGGTAAACAGTAGGATACGTTCTAAAGATGGACAACACAATGATTTGTTGGTAAACAGTAGGATACGTTCTAAAGATGGACAACACAATGATATGTTGGTAAACAGTAGGATACACGTTCTAAAGATGGACAACACAATGATCTGTTGGTTAACAGTAGGATACAGGTTCTAAAGATGGAGAACACAATGATCTGTTGGTAAACAGTAGGATACGTTCTAAAGATGGACAACACAATGATCTGTTGGTAAACAGTAGGACACGTTCTAAAGATGGACAACACAATGATATGTTGGTAAACAGTAGGATACACGTTCTAAAGATGGACAACACAATGATCTGTTGGTAAACAGTAGGATACACGTTCTAAAGATGGACAACACAATGATATGTTGGTAAACAGTAGGACACGTTCTAAAGATGGACAACACAATGATCTGTTGGTAAACAGTAGGATCACGTTCTAAAGATGGACAACACAATGATCTGTTGGTAAACAGTAGGATACGTTCTAAAGATGGACAACACAATGATCTGTTGGTAAACAGTAGGATACACGTTCTAAAGATGGACAACACAATGATCTGTTGGTAAACAGTAGGATACACGTTCTAAAGATGGACAACACAATGATCTGTTGGTAAACAGTAGGATACATTCTAAAGATGGACAACACAATGATCTGTTGGTAAACAGTAGGATACACGTTCTAAAGATGGACAACACAATGATCTGTTGGTTAACAGTAGGATACAGGTTCTAAAGATGGAGAACACAATGATATGTTGGTAAACAGTAGGATACGTTCTAAAGATGGACAACACAATGATCTGTTGGTAAACAGTAGGACACGTTCTAAAGATGGACAACACAATGATATGTTGGTAAACAGTAGGATACACGATCTAAAGATGGACAACACAATGATATGTTGGTAAACAGTAGGATACATGTTCTAAAGATGGACAACACAATGATCTGTTGGTAAACAGTAGGATACACGTTCTAAAGATGGACAACACAATGATATGTTGGTAAACAGTAGGATACACGTTCTAAAGATGGACAACACAATGATATGTTGGTAAACAGTAGGATACACGTTCTAAAGATGGACAACACAATGATCTGTTGGTTAACAGTAGGATACACGTTCTAAAGATGGACAACACAATGATCTGTTGGTAAACAGTAGGATACGTTCTAAAGATGGACAACACAATGATCTGTTGGTAAACAGTAGGATACACGTTCTAAAGATGGACAACACAATGATATGTTGGTAAACAGTAGGATACACGTTCTAAAGATGGACAACACAATGATCTGTTGGTAAATAGTAGGATACGTTCTAAAGATGGACAACACAATGATCTGTTGGTAAACAGTAGGATACGTTCTAAAGATGGACAACACAATGATCTGTTGGTAAACAGTAGGACACGTTCTAAAGATGGACATCACAATGATATGTTGGTAAACAGTAGGATACGTTCTAAAGATGGACAACACAATGATATGTTGGTAAACAGTAGGATACACGTTCTAAAGATGGACAACACAATGATCTGTTGGTTAACAGTAGGATACAGGTTCTAAAGATGGACAACACAATGATCTGTTGGTAAACAGTAGGATACACGTTCTAAAGATTGACAACACAATGATCTGTTGTTTAAACAGTAGGATACACGTTCTAAAGATGGACAACACAATGATATGTTGGTAAACAGTAGGATACACGTTCTAAAGATGGACAACACAATGATCTGTTGGTAAACAGTAGGATACACGTTCTAAAGATGGACAACACAATGATATGTTGGTAAACAGTAGGATACGTTCTAAAGATGGACAACACAATGATCTGTTGGTAAACAGTAGGATACATTCTAAAGATGGACATCACAATGATCTGTTGGTAAACAGTAGGATACACGTTCTAAAGATGGACAACACAATGATCAGTTGGTAAACAGTAGGATACACGTTCTAAAGATGGACAACAAAATGATCTGTTGGTCAACAGTAGGATACATTCTAAAGATGGACAACACAATGATTTGTTGGTAAACAGTAGGATACACGTTCTAAAGATGGACAACACAATGATCTGTTGGTAAACAGTAGGATACGTTCTAAAGATGGACAACACAATGATCTGTTGGTAAACAGTAGGACACGTTCTAAAGATGGACAACACAATGATATGTTGGTAAACTGTAGGATACACGATCTAAAGATGGACAACACAATGATATGTTCCGGGCAGCCGAGCGGAAATGGAGGAAAACTCGCCTCCCTGCGGACCTGGCATCCTTTCACTCACTCCTCTCTACATTCTCCTCTTCTGTCTCTGCTGCTAAAGCCACTTTCTACCACTCTAAATTCCAAGCATCTTTCTCTAACCCTAGGAAGCTCTTTGCTACCTTCTCCTCCCTCCTGAATCCCCCTCCCCCTCCCCCCCCTCCTCCCTCTCTGCGGATGACTTCGTCAACCATTTTGAAAAGAAGGTTGACGATATCCGATCCTCGTTTGCTAAGTCAAACGACACCGCTGGTCCTGCTCACACTGCCCTACCCTGTGCTTTGACCTCTTTCTCCCCTCTCTCTCCAGATGAAATCTCACGTCTTGTGACCGCCGGCCGCCCAACAACCTGCCCACTTGACCCTATCCCCTCCTCTCTTCTCCAGACGATTTCCGGAGACCTTCTCCCCTTCCTCACCTCGCTCATCAACTCATCCTTGACCGCTGGCTACGTCCCTTCCGTCTTCAAGAGAGCGAGAGTTGCACCCCTTCTGAAAAAACCTACACTTGATCCCTCCGATGTCAACAACTACAGACCAGTATCCCTTCTTTCTTTTCTCTCCAAAACTCTTGAACGTGCCGTCCTTGGCCAGCTCTCCTGCTATCTCTCTCAGAATGACCTTCTTGATCCTAATCAGTCAGGTTTCAAGACTGGGCATTCAACTGAGACTGCTCTTCTCTGTGTCACGGAGGCTCTCCGCACTGCTAAAGCTAACTCTCTCTCCTCTGCTCTCATCCTTCTAGACCTATCTGCTGCCTTTGATACTGTGAACCATCAGATCCTCCTCTCCACCCTCTCCGAGTTGGGCATCTCCGGCGCGGCCCACGCTTGGATTGCGTCCTACCTGACAGGTCGCTCCTACCAGGTGGCGTGGCGAGAATCTATCTCCGCACCATGCGCTCTCACCACTGGTGTCCCCCAGGGCTCTGTTCTAGGCCCTCTCCTATTCTCGCTATACACCAAGTCACTTGGCTCTGTCATATCCTCACATGGTCTCTCCTATCATTGCTATGCAGATGACACACAATTAATCTTCTCCTTTCCCCCTTCTGATAACCAGGCGGCGAATCGCATCTCTGCATGTCTGTCAGACATATCAGTGTGGATGACGGATCACCAGCTCAAGCTGAACCTCGGCAAGACGGAGCTGCTCTTCCTCCCGGGGAAGGACTGCCCGTTCCATGATCTCGCCATCACGGTTGACAACTCCCTTGTGTCCTCCTCCCAGAGTGCTAAGAACCTTGGCGTGATCCTGGACAACACCCTGTCGTTCTCCACTAACATCAAGGCGGTGACCCGATCCTGTAGGTTCATGCTCTACAACATTCGCAGAGTACAACCCTGCCTCACACAGGAAGCGGCGCAGGTCCTAATCCAGGCACTTGTCATCTCCCGTCTGGATTACTGCAACTCGCTGTTGGCTGGGCTCCCTGCCTGTGCCATTAAACCCCTACAACTCATCCAGAACGCTGCAGCCCGTCTGGTGTTCAACCTTCCCAAGTTCTCTCACGTCACCCCGCTCCTCCGCTCTCTCCACTGGCTTCCAGTTGAAGCTCGCATCCGCTACAAGACCATGGTGATTGCCTACGGAGCTGTGAAGGGAACGGCACCTCCATACCTTCAGGCTCTGATCAGGCCCTACACCCAAACAAGGGCACTGCGTTCATCCACCACTGGCCTGCTGGCCCCCCTACCTCTGAGGAAGCACAGTTCCCGCTCAGCCCAGTCAAAACTGTTCGCTGCTCTGGCACCCCAATGGTGGAACAAGCTCCCTCACGACGCCAGGACAGCAGAGTCAATCACCACCTTCCGGAGACACCTGAAACCCCACCTCTTTAAGGAATACCTAGGATAGGATAAAGTAATCCTTCTAACCCCCCCCCTTAAAAGATTTAGATGCACTATTGTAAAGTGGTTGTTCCACTGGATATCATAAGGTGAATGCACCATTTTGTAAGTCGCTCTGGTTAAGAGCGTCTGCTAAATGACTTAAATGTAATGTAATGTAAATGTAATATGTTGGTAAACAGTAGGATACATGTTCTAAAGATGGACAACAAAATGATCTGTTGGTAAACAGTAGGATACACGTTCTAAAGATGGACAACACAATGATATGTTGGTAAACAGTAGGATACACGTTCTAAAGATGGACAACACAATGATATGTTGGTAAACAGTAGGATACACGTTCTAAAGATGGACAACACAATGATCTGTTGGTTAACAGTAGGATACAGGTTCTAAAGATGGACAACACAATGATCTGTTGGTAAACAGTAGGATACGTTCTAAAGATGGACAACACAATGATATGTTGGTAAACAGTAGGATACACGTTCTAAAGATGGACAACACAATGATCTGTTGGTAAACAGTAGGATACACGTTCTAAAGATGGACAACACAATGATCTGTTGGTAAACAGTAGGATACACGTTCTAAAGATGGACAACACAATGATCTGTTGGTAAATAGTAGGATACGTTCTAAAGATGGACAACAAAATGATCTGTTGGTAAACAGTAGGACACGTTCTAAAGGTGGACAACACAATGATCTGTTGGTAAACAGTAGGATACACGTTCTAAAGATAGACAACACAATTATCTGTTGGTAAACAGTTGGATACACGTTCTAAAGATGGACAACACAATGATATGTTGGTAAACAGTACGACACGTTCTAAAGATGGACAACACAATGATATGTTGGTAAACAGTAGGATACACGTTCTAAAGATGGACAACACAATGATCTGTTGGTAAACAGTAGGATACACGTTCTAAAGATGGACAACACAATCATATGTTGGTAAACAGTAGGACACGTTCTAAAGATGGACAACACAATGATCTGTTGGTTAACAGTAGGACACGTTCTAAAGATGGACAACACAATGATCTGTTGGTAAACAGTAGGATACGTTCTAAAGATGGACAACACAATGATCTGTTGGTAAACAGTAGGATACGTTCTAAAGATGGACAACACAATGATCTGTTGGTTAACAGTAGGATACACGTTCTAAAGATGGACAACACAATGATCTGTTGATAAACAATAGGATACATTCTAAAGATGGACAACACAATGATCTGTTGGTAAACAGTAGGATACACGTTCTAAAGATGGACAACACAATGATCTTTTGGTAAACAGTAGGATACACGTTCTAAAGATGGAGAACACAATGATATGTTGGTAAACAGTAGGATACGTTCTAAAGATGGACAACACAATGATCTGTTGGTAAACAGTACGATACAGGTTCTAAAGATGGACAACACAATGATATGTTGGTAAACAGTACGACACGTTCTAAAGATGGACAACACAATGATATGTTGGTAAACATTAGGATACACGTTCTAAAGATGGACAACACAATGATCTGTTGGTAAACAGTAGGATACACGTTCTAAAGATGGACAACACAATCATATGTTGGTAAACAGTAGGATACACGTCCTAAAGATGGACAACACAATGATCTGTTGGTAAACAGTAGGATACAGGTTCTAAAGATGGACAACACAATGATATGTTGGTAAACAGTAGGATACACATTCTAAAGATGGACAACACAATGATCTGTTGGTAAACAGTAGGATACATTCTAAAGATGGACAACACAATGATCTGTTGGTAAACAGTAGGATACACGTTCTAAAGATGGACAACACAATGATCTGTTGGTTAAACAGTAGGATACACGTTCTAAAGATGGACAACACAATGATATGTTGGTAAACAGTAGGATACACGTTCTAAAAATGGACAACACAATGATCTGTTGGTAAACAGTAGGATACACGTTCTAAAGATGGACAACACAATGATCTGTTGGTAAACAGTAGGATACAGGTTCTAAAGATGGACAACACAATGATCTGTTGGTTAAACAGTAGGATACACGTTCTAAAGATGGACAACAAAATGATCTGTTGGTAAACAGTAGGATACGTTCTAAAGATGGACAACACAATGATCTGTTGGACAGTGGATTTTTCTTTTGTCTAACTTTATTACAACAAATTATGATGTTTTTAGAATAAATTAGGAATATCGAATACTGCCATCACATGTTCCACTCCACATTTCATTCTAATTGGCTTCTGCTTGCAAATCATAATTTTTTTAATAGTTTAAACAATTATGATTGCCCTGACTTCCAACAATGCCTGAATTGCTTTGCCTTGTTTTTCTGGTTGGCTGGAAAGTTTCACCATCCAATTATAATCAGATCTACAGGACTGTAAGTTTCACCGTGGCGACCACGGACAGCGGCGATGTGTTGGCACATGAGAATTATTAGAATATGGCAAATATTAGTCAATTATTGCATTCTATCATCGCTGACTTTCACAGGATACCTGAGACATGAAACAGATAGGTGTGAGGGCATACAGGCTGTAACTAATTTATTAATGCACCATTTCCCTAAATGGGCAACGAAAACACTTCAACCACTACATTTATAAAAAGATTGGTCTGAGGAAATTATGTCCAGCTGTTTTTATCGACACCAGATAGTTACATGGAAACCCCCTAGCAGGAAACATCCTAGCAGGAAACATCCTAGCAGGAAACCCCCTAGCAGGAAACCCCCTAGCAGGAAACACCCTAGCAGGAAACACCCTAGCAGGAAACATCCTAGCAGGAAACCCCCTAGCAGGAAACACCCTAGCAGGAAACACCCTAGCAGGAAACACCCTAGCAGGAAACACCCTAGCAGGAAACCCCCTAGCAGGAAACATCCTAGCAGGAAACACCCTAGCAGGAAACACCCTAGCAGGAAACATCCTGGCAGGAAACCCCCAGCAGGAAACACCCTAGCAGGAAACACCCTAGCAGGAAACCCCCTAGCAGGAAACATCCTAGCAGGAAACCCCCTAGCAGGAAACATCCTAGCAGGAAACACCCTAGCAGGAAACATCCTAACAGGAAACACCCTAGCAGCAAACCCCCTAGCAGGAAACATCCTAGCAGGAAACTGATCATCTATTCTCTATGCAAACTTTCTAAATGTCTACAAGAACACTGGACAAGTTAATGGAAACAGAGATACTGTCTAATACCTTGTTTACTCCAGTTTGTCTCTCAACCTACCTTTACCTACCTTTACCTACCTCTACCTACCTCAACCTACCTCCACCTACCTCAACCTATCTCATCCTACCTCCACCTACCTCAACCTACCTCAACCTACCTCCACCTACCTCATCCTACCTCCACCTACCTCAACCTATCTCATCCTACCTCCACCTACCTCACACTATCTCACACTACCTCCACCTATCTCAACCTACCTCCACCTACCTCCACCTACCTCACACTATCTCAGCCTACCTCATCCTACCTCAACCTACCTCCACATATCTCACACTACCTCAACCTATCTCAGTCTACCTCATCC